>NW_016910353.1:483560-608018 GCF_001483705.2 Eufriesea mexicana
CCCAGGTTGGGTAGCATGCGACATAGCGCCCCCGCCGTGCCTTGCAGGCGTGGTTCCAGCGCTAGAAAATGTTCGTCGAATTTCCAGTGGCTATCGAGGAGGAGACCGAGGTATTTCATCCGGTCCCGTACGTCGACCACGACGTTCCCCACGCGCATCAGGGACTTGGGCGGCTTCCCGTGGTGCCGATGGCAAAACCACATTGCCTCGGTCTTCTCGGGGGAGATGCACAGCCCTAGCCGCTGGATGCTATTCGCGACGAGGGCCACGCCGCTTTCCGCGCGCAGCGTGGCCTCCTCCCAACTCGACCCGGCGGCCATCACCAGCGTGTCGTCCGCGTAACACGTCAGGCTCAGGCCGCGGGGGAGGGGAGTGCGCAACACAGCGTCGTACGCGAGGTCCCAGAGGATCGGTCCGAGTACCGATCCCTGTGGAACCCCGCAGTTCGTCGCACGCACGACGGTCGAGTATCGTCCGGGATACTCGATCGAGCGCTCCGCCAAATAGACGCCGATCACCGCCATCATGTATTGGGGAACCCTGTGGTACAACAGGGCACACCGGATGGCGGCCCAGGGCAGGGTGTTGAAGGCGTTGGCGATATCCACACCGACCGCCAGAACCACTCCGCCACGGTCGACGGCAAACTCCGACAGGGTACGAACGCGCTTGATCGCGTCGATCGTCGACCGACCATGCCGGAATCCGAACTGGCTGACACTGAGATCGGGACCCACGTTCGTTAAATGCTCTCGGAGGCGGGCAGCAAGAACGCGCTCGATGAGCTTGCCCGCCTCGTCGAGCAGGCATATCGGCCGATATGCCTTCGGACAGTTCGGGGGCTTCCATAGTTTCGGGATCAGCACGACCCTCGCTCTCTTCCAACATGCCGGGAAGCGACCGGTCCTGAGGCAGCTGTCGAACAGCCGTCGCACACGGTCGCCCCACGCTTCCAGAGCCAGTGCAAATGCTCGGCCTGGGATGCCGTCCGGTCCGGGGGCGGTGCTCCTCGCCCCCATCCTGACGACCGCACGGCACAACTCCTCGCGCGAGACCCCCAGCTCGTCGGACCACCCGACCAGTTCCGACCGCACTGCAGCGGGATGCACCCGATCCGCCGCCACCACAGGGAAGAGGGTATCGATCACCCGCCGCAGGAGCTCGGGGTCCATACGCTCGGTCACGGGGGGCGCCCATGCCCTTAACTTCCCCAATACTAATTTATAGGGGCGTCCCCACGGATCGCTTTCGAGCGTCGAGAGTAGTTCGTCCCATTGCCGAGATTTGGCTCTGCGAATCTCCCTCCGGAGATCGCCCACCGCGGACCGGTACCCGCGATAGAGACGCGCGATTTCCTCGGCGGACACCGCGCGTCGTCGACGACGCGCCCGAGTGTACTGGCGCCGGGCGAGCACGCAGAGCTCCCGGAGCTGCGCGATTTCAGCCGACCACCAGTGCACTGCACCACGCGAAGGTGGCTCCTTCACGCGCGGCATGGCGACGTTGCACGCGCGCGTCATCGCAGCCCTTAGCCGCTCCGCCCCTAAGCTTGCTTCGTCGTTTTCGCGCCCGACAGCCCCATCCGCCCAGGCGACGACCTGGACGGCCGCGGCGAAGAGGTCGCGGTCGAGGCGCCCGAGCGCCCATCGCGGCGCGGTGGTGTGCTTCCCGCTGGGTGGTTCCAGACCGGTGCGAGGAGTGACGGCAAGCATCATGGTGATGTGGAGGTGGTCGCTGAGCGTTTCCACCTCCACCGCCACCCTCCAGCCGGTGACCCGCCGCACAGCTGCCGGCGATGCGAACGACAAGTCCACGATGGACGTGCCGTTCCACCGAACGCACGTGCTTACGGAACCCCGATTGAGCAACCGGAGATCCAACCCCGCGGCCCAATCTTGCAGGGCCTCTCCCCGAGCGTCTGTTCGCGGGGAACCCCACGCCACGGAGTGGGCGTTGAAGTCCCCCAGGACCAGAACCGGATGAGCCATGTGTCCACTAAGGAAACCTCCGAGCTCGTCCAGGAACCTCTCGCACGACGAGAGGCCGCGGCTGGGGGAGACGTAGCACCCCACCACGACTACGTCGTTCCAGGAGACCGCCACGAATCCCTCACCGCTGTGAAGCAGCGTTGGTGCGGGTGTCCGCCGTAGTCCCCTGGCGATGATCGCCACGGAGCCGTCCCGATCCCCGAACCACCCGTCTTGGTCGAGGATACGGTACGGCTCTGCGGTAACAGCCAGCCCGACACCAAGCTCAACGAGCGTCTGCAGGAGCAGGTCCTGCGACGCCCGCGAGTGGTTCAGGTTGGCCTGGAGCACCATGGACGACGTGAAAGTTAGGCTGTGTCCATGGCCTCCTCCTGGCCCCCCTTCCCTTGGGCCGGCTGCGGGCCCGGTGCTCCGCCAGTCGGCGGGCCCTTCGCGGTCGCGTTCGCGGAGACGGAATTCGCGGAAGCAGCTTTCGAATTGGCGCTTGCAGGCGCCGAGGCGGACACGGCGCCTGCAGGCGCCTGGCGAGCCGCGCAGTTCGCCTTTGGCGGGCAGCACGCCTTGCTGCCCAGCCGGTGGTTGGTGGGGCGGCCGAGCCCGGCGCAAACCGGGCACATGGGTGCAGGCGCACTACACCCACCGGCACGGTGGCCCGCCGCGCCACACCTGAAACAGGTGTCGCTGCGGTCCACCGCGCTAGAGCATCCGTTCCTTGTGTGACCGAACGCAAGGCAACGGAAGCACTGGAGGCGCCGTGCCTCCAAGGCTACAACACGGGCCGAAGTCCAGCCGACGCGGATCCGCCCGCAATCGACGGCCTTTCTCGCTGCCGCGAGGGGACACTGAGCCCATACAGAGCCCAGCCCCGAAGCGGAAGACCGGATCACTCCGGTTCTTATTTCCGCCTCGGTGCAATCACCGACCCTAGCCAGGGCAGCGGCCACCTCGCGGGGGGTGACAGAGTCGTCGAGCCCTGTCACCCTCAGCTCCGCTTTTTTGGTGGGAACCGTAACACGCACGCCGGATCCCTCCAAGACTTCGCTCATTCGCCCGGCGAGAGCGGCGGCTCGCTGTGCGCCCTCGGGTCCGCCGACCTCCAGCAGGAGACCGCCGGAAGCGGCCCGACGGGGGCGCAAGTCCTCGATCCCGAGGTCGGCGAGATTTATCTTTCCCCTTGCAGCGGAGATGGCCTCCGCGCAAGAGAGACTCGACCCCTCGGGTACCCAAACCGCGACGGCGGCCGCTTAAGAATGGGGCCCGGCTTACCGCCGCTCTTCTTCTTATCGTGACCGTGCATCGTTACGGTCTTCGCGGTGGTCGCGGGTGGCGCGCGGGCGGAGCTCATCCCCGCGGAGCGGCGCCCCGTCTTACCGACGGCTCCCTTCGGCGCACTCGTGGGCACTCTCGCGGGCAGTTGCGAGGCAGCGGCCGCCTGCCGCTGCGCTCGCTTCTCGCGCCTACCGATGACGAGAGACCAGCTGGCCTCTGCGTCCTTCCCGGCTACGACCGGGGCCGCGACCGGGTCCTTCGCCTGGGCGTCAGCGGGCCCGCCACGGGAAGCGCCCGCGACAGAGACCGCCGAGGCCACCAGTACAGGCCGCGCGCGCAGGCCGGCGTTGGAGCTCGCTTGCTCCGGCGCTCGGGCAGGCGCATCCCGTCCGGCCGCCACGGGGAGCGTACGCACGAGCTCCTCGAACTTTTCGACGATTCGGAGACTGAGTGCCGCGAAGGCAGCCTCCATACCAGAGTCGAGCGCCGGTGCCGCTGCTCCGGCGTCCGTGGACGCACGCAAATTTCGAGCGGTCGCGGGGTCGACGATTACCCGCCACCGCTCCTGCTCCAGCTCCGCGCGCAAGGAGGCGATCTCCGCCTGCCGGGAGGCATCGTTCTCCCGCAAGTCAGCTATAACCGCCTGCTGGGAGACGTCCTTCTTCCGCAGGCCGGCGATCTCCGCCATCAGCACGCGGACCCTCTCCGCCATTGTCTCTTGGGCACGACCGGCTGTTACTTGGAAACTCATCTCCCAGCCTGCCGAATCCGCCACCCTCTCGCACATACGGAAGGCGCGAACGTATGGGCCGTGCAAGTTCTTGCTCTTGTCTGCCATCGTCTCTATCCTCGCGCAATTCTCGGATATGATGGCAGTTCCACCGCAGACAGCGGACGGTGTTCACTCTGGCGAGATCCTCCCGTGTGGGGAGGGTCGCCTTCGCCCGGCTTATGCTCGTGGGTTTCGGGGCAATATCAATACGATCCAAACCTTCGAATGGGTCGTACTCATCCAACACCGACCTCCGCGGCCGCTTCGCCGTCTTCGCGGTGGATACCCATGAAGACGACGTTTCGCCGCCGCCCGTGACGCTGACGGCACCTGCGAAGGCGGAGCACTCCCCCTCGAGGTCCGCCGGCAGCGCCTTGCGCAATGCGGTGCTACGAGTCACGCGCCTCGTAGCACCTGCAGTAGGGCTAATTGCCCTGTCCTTCGTCAACGGAAGCACCACTGGAGCCGCGTCCATCCACCACCAACAATGACCTTACCTTCCATCCTCGGTAAATTGCCCGGCTTCCCCGGGATGGTTACCGCGGTATGGGATGCAAGCCCCTGCTGCGCCGCTTGCATTGTGGTGTGACCCTCGGCGCAGGTGTCCGTCGTTGGGCTGATGTGCGGCTCCGCGGCAGACAATGGGCGCCGTCCCTCGCCTACCTGCGACGTGGCGGTGTCCACAACTTCGTTGAAGCCACAACAAGACAAGGAAAATACTTGGAAACAAATTCAATTTTTATCGGCACCACGACGCACTACACGGCGCGAGTCCCCGGCCACGTGCACCCACGCACCACACGCACAGAATGGCACTAATCCACGCACCAGAAAACGCACTTTTCTGCCGAAAATCCCTCCCAATAGTAGGAGTGTCGTGAACGCGTCCGTCTCGTTCGACATTCAGCGCGGCTCTCCCATCCTTACGTAACCTCACCTAACCGAACCAAGCCAAACGTAGAGTAACTAAACCTAACTAGCCGGGACCTCCATTGCTGGCTTCCCCAATGCCAAGCAGAGCATATTAGAGCACAGCAGAGCGCAGAAATCCACCGAAAAGCAGTGTAAAGCACAAAGGTCAAGTTACGCTAGCATTACCCAACAAAACATAACATCAGCAAACGTAACCTAACCCAACCTAACCTGCCTGGAGAACTGTTGCTGACTTCCACAGAGCCAACCAGAATATACGAGAGCACAGTAGAGAGCAGAAATCCGCCGCATTGCTGTCTAAAGCATGAAAGTCAAAGATATCCTAACCGAATCTGAACTAACCTGCCCCAACCAAGCGTAGCCTAACTCAACGTAACGTGCCGATACCACTATTGTTGGTCCTCCCAGAGCCAAGCTGGACATATTAGAGCACAGCGTAGCGCAGAAGTTCACCGAACGGCAGTATACAGCACAGAAGTAAACGCTATCCTCTCCTACCCTAACCAAACGTAAGATAACCAAACGTAGCTTAAATCATTCTGCCGTGCCAGGGAAACCCATACTGACCTCAAGACAATAGTGCAGAGTATAGGAAAGCACAGTAGATCGCAGAAATCCGTCGAAAAACAGTTTATACCGCGAAAGTCAAAGTTGCCCAAACCTACACCAAACTAACGTAACCTAACCAAACGTAACGTAACTCAACCTTTCGTGCAACGGCCACTATTGCCGGCCTCCGCACAGGCGAGCAGAGAATGTTAGAGCAATGTAGAGCGCAGAAATCCACCGAATGGCAGTGTGCAGCACAAGAGATAAAGCTATCCTAACCAAACATAGCATAAACCGACCAAATCGCACGTAACATGGCTCAAAATAACATGCTGAGACCACTATTGCTGGCTTTCCCAGGTACAAGGTGAAAATATTGGGGCACTGTAGGGAGCAGAAAGCCACCTATTTGCAGACTATAGCACTATAGTCAAGGCTGTGATCTAGTAACAAAACCAATCGTATCATAGCCAAACGTATCTTAACTAAACCTAACGTGCCGAGACCACTATTGCTGGCCATCGTAGAGCCAAGCAGAGCACACTATTAGAGAGTACAACGCAGAAATTCATATAATCGCAGTGCATATCGGAAAAGTCAAAGCTACCCAAACCTACCCCAAACCAACGGAACATAACCAAACATAGCATAAAGCATCCTATCGCGCCGAAACCGCAATTGCTGCAATCCCCAGAGAAAAGCAGGACATACTACAGCACAGTAGAGCGCAGAAATCGACCGAATAGCAGTGTGCAGCACTAAAGTTAGAGCTACCCTTACCAAAAGTAGCCTAACCCAACGAAACCAAACGTAACATAACGCAACCTACCGTGCCGAAACCGCCAATGTCGCCCTCCCCGGAGTTAAGCTGGACAAAGTAGATCACAGTAGAGCGCAGAAGTGCATCGAATGTCTGTGTACAGCACGAAAGCTAAAGCTACCCTTACCAAGCTTAGCCTGACCCAACCTAACCGAACGTAACCTGACCCACCATAACGGGCTGAGGCCCCTATTGCTGGCCTTGCCACAGCCAAGCTGAAAATATTAGAGCACTTTGGGGCGCAGAAATCCATCTAGTAGCAGACTATAGTACTAAGCTCATAGCTATGCTGTCCTAACCTAACCAAACCTACCATAACCAAACGTAACCTAAGTCAACCTAACGTGCCGCAACGACCATTGCTGGCCTTTCCAGAGTCAAGCGGAACACGTTAGTGGAGAGTGGACCTCAGAAATCCTTATAATCGCAGCGTATAGTAAAAAAGTCAATGCTACCAAAGCCTAACCCGAACCAACAGGACATATCAAAGCATAGTCAGACTCAACCTATCGCGCCGACACCGCGATTGTTGCCCTCCCTAGAACAAAGCTGGAGATACTCCAGCAGAGCAGAGCGCAATAATCCACCGAATAGCAGTGTACAACATAAAAGTTAAAGCTATGCTGACAAAAGTTAGCCTGACAAACCAAACCGAACGTAACGTGTCACAAAGTAACGTGCAGAGGCTACTATTGCTGGCCTTCCCAGAGACAAGCTGAAAATATTTTAGCACTGCAGGGCGTAGAAATCCAGCTAATAGGAGGCTACAGCGCTAAAGACAAAGCTATCCCCTCCTAACCTAGGGAATCGTATCATATCCGATCGTACCCTAACTTACCTCACGTGCCGAGTCCAATATTCCTGGCCTCCCCAGGTCCAAGCAGGACAAACCAGACCGCGGCAGAGCGCAGAAATCCTCTAAATAGCGGAGTACAGCACAAACGTCAATGATATCCTGAACAAACTGATCCTAAAACAGCCTAAGAGAACACAACCTGACAAAATGTAACGTGCGGATGCCACTATTGCTGGCCTCCACAGAGCCAAGCAATACATAATAGAGCACAGTGGGGTGCAGAAATCCACCGAATAGACGTGTGCAGCACTCAAGATGTAGCTGTCCTGACCAAACCTATCCTGACCCAACCTTACCGAACGTAACATGACGCAACGTAACGTGCCGAGACCACTACTGCTGGCCTTCCCATAGCCAAACTGAAAGCATTAGAGCACTTTAGGCCGCAGAGTTCCAGCTAATAGCAGACTGTAGCACTAACGACAAAGCAGTCCTCTCCTAACGTAGCCAACCGGAAAAATACCAAACATAGCCTAACTCAACCTAACGTGCCGAGATCACAATTGCTGCCCACCCCAGAGCCAAACAACACATACTAGGGCTCAGTAGATCGCAGAAGTGCACCTAATAGCACAGTACGTCACAAGAGTTGAAGATACCCTAAACAAACTTACCATAACCCAATCTAACCAAACGTAAAATGACTCAACATAAAGTGCCGAGACCACTATTGCTGGCCTTCCCAGAGCCTAGCTGAAAATATTAGAGCACTGTAGATCGCTGGGATCCAACTCATAGCAGACTATAGAACTAATATCAAAGACACGTCTCCTAACCAAACCATTCGTAGCATAACCAAGCGTAACGCAACTCAACCTAACGTGCCGCGACCTCTATTGCTGCCGTCCACAGAGCCAAGCAGAACGTATTAGTATAGAGTAGAACGCAGAAATCCATAGAATCGCAGTGTATATCAGGAATGTCAGAGGTACCCACACCTAACCCAAGCCAACAGAACATATCTAGACGTAGCCTAACTGAACATAACGTGCCGAGACCGTCATTGCTGCGCACCTCAGGGCCAAGCAGGACATGCTAGAGCACAGGAGGGCGCACAACTCCAGCGAATAGCAGTGTACAACTCAAAATTTAAAGCCCTCCAAGCCAAACTTAGCACAACCCAACCTATTCGAATTAACCTGACAAAACATAAAGCGCCAAGGCCACTACTGCCGGCATTCCCAGAGACAAGGTGAAGACCTTAGAGCACTGTAGAGCGCAGAAATCCACCAAATAGCAGAATATGGCACTAGAGACAAAGCTATCCTCTCCTAGCCCAGCCAATAGTAACACAACCAAACGAAACCTAACTCAACCTAACGTGCCGCGACCACTATTTCCGGCCACCACAGAGCCAAGCAGAACACATTGGTGGAGAGCATAACGCAGAAGTCCATAGAATCGCAATGTATATCAGAAAAGTCACGGCTACCCAGACCAAACCCAAACCAACCGAACATATCCAAACATAGCCTAACCCAAACCAACGTGCCGAGACAGCTATTGCTGCCCGATACAGAGCCAAGCAGGACGTACTAGAGCACACCAGAGCGCAGAAGTGCACCATATATCAACCTGCAGAACGAAAGTTGAAGCTACGAAGGTCAACCTTAGTCAAACTCAACATATTCGAACGTAACCTGATTCAACGTAACGTACCGAGGCCACCATTGCCGGCCTCCTCTGGGCCATGCAGAACACATTACTTGAGAGTGGAATGCAGAAATCCATAGAATCTCAGTGCATATCAGAAATGCCGAAGCTACCCATACCTAACCCAAAACCAGCAGATCATATCCAAACATAGCATAACACGACCTAGCGTGCCAGGGACGCAATTGGTGCCACCTCAAGAGCCATGCAGGACATACTAGACCGCAGTAGAGTGCAGAAATCCACCGAATAGCATCATTCAGCACCAAGCATAAAGTTGTCCCGTCCAAACTTATCCAGACCCATCCAAACCGAGCGTAAAATGACCAAACGTAAAGTGCCGAAACAACAATTGCTGGCCTGCCCAGAGCGAAGCTGAAGATATTAGTGCACTGTTGGACGCATATATCCTCTTAATGGCAGACTATAGCACTAAAGTCGAAGGTATCCTTTCCTATCCAAATCAACAGTAACATAACCGAACGTCACACAGCTGAAACTTACGTGGCGCGACCACAACAGCTGGCCACCACAGAGCCTAGCGGGACATACTAGAGCACAGTAGAGCGCAGACCTCCACCGAATAAGAGTGTAGAACAAAGGAGATGAAGCTACCATGGCCATACTTAACCTAACCCGAACAAAACGAGCGTAACACGACTCACCATGAAGTGCCGAGACCACAATTGCTGACCTTCCCAGAGACATGCTGAAAATATTAGTGCACTGTAATGCGAAGTAGTCCACCTTATAGCAGACTGTAGCACTAAAGCCAAAGCTATCCTCCCCTAACATATCCAAACGTGACATAAACAAATGAAACGTAACTCAAGCTTACGTGCCGCGACCACTATTGCTGGCCTCCACAGAGCCAAACAGAGCACATTAGTGGAGAGCGGGACGCAGAAATCCATGGAATAGTAGTATATATTAGAAAAGGCGAAGCTGGCCAAGTATAACCCAAACCAATAGAGCATATTCAAACATAGCATAACCCAAACTGACTTGCCGCGACCACTATTTCTGGGCTCCAAAGAGGCAAGCGGATCATACTAGCGGAGAGTAGATCACAGAAATCCATAGAATCGCTGTGTATATTAGAAAAGTCCAAGTTACCAAAACCTACCCGAAACCAACTGGACATAACAAAATGTAGCCTAGCTAAGCCTGACGTGCCGAGACGGCTGTTGCTGCCCTCTCCAGAGCCAAGCCGGACAAACTGGAGTACAATAGAGCGCAGGAATACACCGAATTGATAGCAGCGTACAGCAGAATTGTTAAAGCTATCCAGTCCAAGCATTGCGTTACCAAACCTAACCGAGCGTAAAGTGACTCAACATAACGTGCCGAGACCACTATTGCAGGCCTACACAGACACAAACTGAAAATATTAAAGCACTATACAGAGCAGAAATCCACCTAACAGCAGGTTATGGCACTGAAGTCAATGGTATCCTCTCCTAACCTAACCAACCGTTACATAACCAAACGTAACCTAACTGAACCAAACGTGCCGAGATTGCTGTTGATGCCCTCCCCATAGCCATGCGGAACTCGATAGTGGAGAGTAGAATGCACAAATCCATATAACCGCTGAGTATATCAGAAGGGCTAAAGCTACCCAAACCTAACCCAAACCAACAAAACATAACCAAATATAGCATGACTCAACCTAACGTGCCGTGACCGCAATTGTTGCTCTCCCCAGAGCCAAGCAGGACATAATAGAGCACAGTAGAGCGCAGAAATCAACCGAGTTGCAGGGTACAGCACAAAAGTCAAAGGTATCCTTACAAAACGTAGCCTAACACAACCTAACCGAACATAGCCTGACTCAACATATCGTGACGAGGCCACACTTGCCGGCCTTGCCAGAGACAAGCTGAAAACATTAGAGCGCCGTAGGGCGCAGAACTCCACCTAATAGCAGGATATAGCACTAAAGTCAAAGCTACCCCCTCCGAACCAAGCCAAACGTAACATAACCAAACGTAACGTAACAGAGCCTAACGTACCGCGACCACTACTACTGGCCTACCCAAAATCAAGCGGAACACACTAGTGGAATGTAGAACGCAGATATCCATATAATCGCAGTGTATATAAGTTGAGTCAAAGCTACCAAAGCCTAACCCAAACCAACGGGACATAACCATACATAGCCTGACACAACTAAACGTGCGGAGACCGCTATTTTTGCCCACCCCAGAGCCAAAAAGGACATAGTAGAACACAGTAGATAGCAGAAGTTCACAGTATAGCAGCGTAGAGCACAAAAGTTAAAGCTATTCAAACCAAACATTGCCTAAAATAACATAACCGAACGAACACTGACCCATCATAACGGCCGAGACCACTATTGATGGCCTTCCCAGAGCCAAGCTGAAAATACTAAAGCAATGTTGGGAGCAAAAATCCACCTAATAGCGTACCATACCACTAAATTCAAAGCTATGCTGTCCTAACCTAACCAACCGTAGCATAACAAAACGAAACCTAACACAGCTTAACGTGCCGCGAGTAGTTGAGTGCGGCGCAGAAACCCGTAGGGTCGAAGTTCACATCGGAAAAGGCAGAGTTATTCAAACCTAACGCAAACGAACAGAACATAACCAAACGTAGCATAACAGAACCTAACGAGCCGAGACCGCTATTGCTTCCATCCCCAGAGGCAAGCAGGGCAAACTAGGGCAGAGTAGAGCGCAGAAATGCACCGAAAAGCAGCGTATAGCGCAAAAGGTAATGCCATCCTGACAAAAGATTTCCTAACCCAAAACAACGAACGTAACTTTACCCAACATAAGAAGACGAGACCACAGATGCTGGCCTTCCAGAGCCATGCTGGGAATATAAAACCACTGTAGGGGTCAGAAATCCACCTAATACCAGACTATAGCACTCAATTCAAATCCATCCACTCCTAACCTAACCAACCGTAACATAACCAAACGTAACATTGCTCAACCTAACGTGTCGATACTGCTATCGTTGCCCTCACCAGAGCCAAGCTGGACGTACTACAGCACAGCAGACCGCAGAAATCTTCCTAATAGCTGCGAACAGCGCAAAAGTTAAAGCCAACCTGACAAAACTTACCCTGGCCCAACCTAACCGAACGTAACCTGGCACAATATAACGTGCAGAGGCCATAGTTGCTGACCCTCCGAGAGCCAAGCTGACGGCATTAGTGCCCCCTATGTAGCAGGAATCCACCTAATAGCAGACTATAGCACTAAAGTCAAAGCTATCCTCTCCTAACATACCCAACCGTAAAATAACCAAACGTAGCATGACTCAACCGAACGTGCCGCGAACACTATTGCTGGCCTCCCTATAGACAAGCAGAACACACTAGTAGAGAATAGAACGCAGAAATCCATTGGATCGCAGTGTATATCAGAAAAGTCAAAGCTACCCAAGCCTGACCCAAACAAACAGAACACAGCCAAAGATAGCCTAACTCTAACTAACGTGCCGAGACCGATATTCCTGCCCACCCCAGAGCCCAGCAGGGCATACTAGAGCACACTAGAGCGCAGTAATCCAGCGAACAGCAGTGTACAGCACAAAAGTTAAAGCTATCCTGCCCAAGCTTAGCCTATGCCAACCAAACGGATCGTATCCTGACTCAACATAACGTGCCGAGACCACTATTGCTGGCATTCCAGGAGCGAGGCTGATAAAATTAGAGCACAGTAGGGCGCAGAAATCCACATAATAGCATACTATAGCACTAAAGTCAAAGCTACACTCTCCTAGCCTAACAAATTGTTACATGACCAAACCTAACATAGCTCCACCTAACGTCCTGCGACCTCTATTGCTAGCCTCCCCAGAGACAAGTCCGATATACTAGAGCACAGCAAAGCACAAAAGTCCATCAAAAGGCAGTGTGCAGCACATAAGTTAAAGCCACTATTCCCACACGTAGCCTAACCCAACCTAACCGAACGTGGCCTGTCTCATCATAAAGTGCCGAGGCCACTCTCGCTGTCATTGACAGTGCCAGGCTGAAAAAATTGGATCAGTGTGGGGCGCAGACGTCCACCTAGTAGCAGTCAATAGCACTAAAGTCAAAGCTATCTTCTCCTATCCTAGCCATCGTAACATAACCAAACGTATCATAACACATCCTAGCGTACCGCGAACACCACTGCTGGCCTCCCCAGAGCCAAGCAGAACACATTAGTTGCGTGTAGGACGCAAAAATCCATAAGAGCGCAGTGAATATCAGAAGAGTCAGATATACCCAGACCTAACACAGAGCAACATAACATAACCAAACATAGCCCAATTAAACCTTTCGGGCCGAAACCGCTATTGCTGCCGTCCCCACAACCAAGCAGGACGTACTAGAGCACACTAGAGCGCAGAAATCCATCGAATAGCAGTGTAGAGCACAAAAGTTAAAGCTATCAGGCCAAAACTTAGCCTAAGAAAGCCTAACCGAACGTAACCTGACTCAACGTAACGTGCTGAGACCACTATTGCTGGAATTCCAGGAGCCAAGTTGAAAATATTACAGCAAAGTAGGGCGGAGAGGTCCACGTAATAGCATACAATTGCAATAAAGCCGGAGCTAGAATCTCCTATCCTAACTAATCGTAACATAGCCAAACATACCCTAACTAAACCTTATGAGCCGAGACCGCCATTGCTGCTCTCCCCGTAGCCAAGCAGGACATGTTAGTGGAGAATGGACAGCAGATATCCATAGAAATGCAGTGTATATCCGAAAAGTCAAAGCTACCAGAGCCTAAACTAAACCAACAGAACATGACCAAACGTAGCATAAAACAAACGAATGTGCCGAGACCGCTATTGCTCTCCTCGCCAACGCCAAGCAGGACATACTAGAGCACAGTAGAGCGCAGATATCCGCCGAATAGCAGTGTACTGCACAAAAGATATAGCTCTCCTCACAATACTTGGCCTAACACAATATAATCGAATGTAACCTGACCCAACGTAACATTCCAAGGCCACCATTGCTGGCTTTCACAGAGCCAACATGAAAGATTTAGAGCGCGGCGGGTAGCAGAAATCCACCAAATAGCAGACTATGGAAATAAAGTCAAAGTTGCCCTCTCCTACCCTTAGGAATCGTAACATAACCATAAGTATCCTAACTTAATATAACGTGCCGAGACCACTATTGCTGGCCTCTCCGGAGCCAAGCAGGATAAACTGGAGAAGAGTAGAACGCAGAAATCCATAGGAGCGCAGTGAATATCAGAAGAGTCAGAGCTACCCAAACCTAACAAGAACCAACAGAACATAACCAAATATAGCCTATCACAAACTTGCGTGCAGAGACCGCCATTGCTGACCTCCCCAGAGTCAAGTAGGATATTCTAGGGCACAGTAGAGCGCAGAAATCCACCGAACAGCTGTGAACAACACAAAAGTTAAAGCTATTCCACCTATGCTTAGTATATCACGGCCTAACCAAGCGTAGAAGGCTCATCGTAACGTGCTAAGGCCACTATTGCTGGCCTTGCCAGTGCCAAGCTGAAAATATTAAAGCACTGTAGGGCGCGGAAATGCACCTAAGAGCAGACAACAGCACTAAAGTCAAAGCTAGCCGCTCCTAACCTAAAGAATCGTAACATAACCAAACGTATTCTAACTTAACGTATCGTGCCGCGACCACTATTACTGGCCCCTCCAGATCCAAGCAGGATATACTGGAGAACAGTACAGCGCAGAAGTCTACCGAAAAGCTGTGTACAGCACAAAAGTTGATGCTATCCTTACCAAACGAAGCCTAACCTAATCTAACCGAACGTAGCCTGACTCATCATAACTTGCGGATATCACTCTTGCTGGCCTTGCCAGAGCCAAGCAGAAAATATTAGAGCTCAGTAGGGCGCAGAAATGCACCTAATAGCAGAGCATAGCACTGTAGACAAAAAAATTCTTTCCTTACCTAAGGAAACGTAACATAACCAAACGTATCCTAACTTAAACAAACGTGCCGCGACCACTATCACTGGCCACCCCATAGCCTAGACAGACATACTAGAGCACAGTAGAGCGCAGAAATCCACCGAATAACTGTGTACAACGCAAAAGTGAAAGTTACCCTAACCAAACCTTTCATAACGCAGCCTAACCGAGAGGAACATGTCTCAGCTTAACGTGCAGTGGCCAATACTGATGGCCTTTCCAGAGCCAAGCAGAAGAGGTTGGTGGAGAGTAGAACTCAGAAATCCATTGAATCTCACTGAATATCAGAAAAATCAAAGCTACCATAGCCTAACCGAAACAAACGGGACACTAGCAAATATAGCCTAACTCAGCCTAGCTTGCGGAGTCCACTATTGCTACCCTCTCCAGAACCAATCAGGACATACTAGAGTACTGTAGATCGCCAAGATCCACCGAATGGCTGTGTACAGCGCAAAAGTTGAAGCTACCCTAACCAAACTTGGCCTAACCCAACATAACCGAACGTAGCATGACACAACATAACGTGACGAGACCACTATTGCTGGCATCCCCAGAGCCAAGCAGAATATACTAGAGCACAGGAGGGTGCAGAAATCGGCCCCACTGCTATATATAGCAAGAAAGGCAATGATACCCTAACCTCACCTGACCCAACCGGACCAAACCAAACGTAGCATAACAGAACATAACTTGGTTACGCTACCATTGCTAGCCTCCCCAGAGCCAAGCAGAACATGCTAGAGCAGGGTAGGGCGCAGAAATCCACCGAATAACAGTGTACAGCACATAAGTCGAAGCTATCTTGCCCTAACCAATCAAATATTAACATAGCCAAACGTAACAGATCTCAAACTATCGTGCCACGTCCGCTATTGCTGGCCTCCCCAGAGAGGAGCAGAGTAAATTAGAGGAATGAAGAGGGCAGAAACTTCACCGTATAACACCGTAGAGCACAGAAGTGAGAGCTTTCCGATCCTCATATAACCACACGTAACATATCCAAAGGTAACATAGCTGAACCTAACGTGTCGAGACCATTATTGCTGTCCTCCCGATAGAAAAGCCGAACATAATAGAGCACAGCAGGGCGTAGATAAACGCCGAATAGCACTGTGTAGCACAAAAGTCAGAGCCATGCTGTCATAACATAGCCAAGCGTAACGAAACCAAACGCAACAGCCGAACGTAACGTAGCACAACCTAACGTGCCGAGACCACTACCGCTGGCCTGAACAGGGTCGAGCAGAATATATTAGAGCACATTAGAGCGCAGGTATCCACCAAACAACAGCGCATAGCACGAAATTCAAGTCTGCCCTATCCTTATCTGACCAAACGTAACATAAGCAAGAGTAACATAAATAAATTTAACTTGACGAGACCACCATTGCTGGCCTCCCCAAGGCCAAGCGGTGTATGCTGGAGCACAGCTGGACGCAGAAATCATCCGAATAGCAGTGTATAACGCGAAAGTCAAGGGTATCCTGTCCTAACATTGCCAAACGTGACGTAACCGAACGTAACCGAACTCAAACTAACGTGCCTCGGCCACCATTTCTGGCATCCGCAGAGCAAAGCAGAACATATCAGAGCAAGGTAGATCACAGAAATATACCGAAAATCGGGGTATAGCACAAGAGTGAGAGCTATCCCGTCCTAACCTTAACTAAGGTAGCGTAACAATACGCGACTTAAGACATCCTAACGTGCTGGAACAACTATTGCTGCAATGCACGGAGCCAAGCAGAATGCATTAGGGTAGAGTAGCGCGCAGTAGTCCACCGAATAGTAGTGCTCTGGTATATACTGCTTGCTTCTGGGGAGGCAAGCAATAGTGGCCGCTGCACGTTAGGCTTTGTTAGGTTACGTTTGGTTAGGCTAGACTGGGCTATGTTTGGCTATGATGGCTTTGATCTTTGTGTGATGCAATGCTATTAGGCGAATTCCGGTGCCTTACGGTGCTCCAGCATGTTCTGCTTGGCACTGGGAAGTCAGCAATAGTGGTCTAGGCACGCTAGGTTTAGCTAAGATACTATTGGCGTTGTTATGTTTGGACAGGATTGGCTAGGACAGCTTTAACTTTTCTGCTATACACTGCTATTCTTTGGATTTCTGCGCTCTGACGTGATCTAATATGCTCTAATTTACTCCGGGGAGGCCAGCAACAGCGATATTGGAACGTCAGGCTAGGTTAGGTTGCGTTAGCTTATATTACGTTTGAATAAGATGGCACAGGATAGCTCTGTCTTTTAGCTATACATTGATATTCTGAGAGTTCGAGCACTCTATAGAGCTCTAGCATGTTCAGATTGGCTGTGGGTATACCAGCAGTAGTAGTCACGGCACTTCATGTGTGTTAAGTTACGTACGGTTAGGTTAGGTCAGGACAGGTTAAGCTAGGATTTGACCGTCGTGCGGGCGACGATCTGCGGGGTTCCGCAGGGATCTGTACACGGGCCGATCCTCTGGGACCTCGCATACGACGCCGCGTTGCGCACTCCGCTCCGCTGCGGCCTGAACCTGACGTGTTACGCGGACGACACGCTGGTGATGGTCGCCGAGTCGAGTTGGGAGGAGTCCACGCTGCGCGCAGAAAGCGGCGTGGCCCTCGCCGCGAATAGCATCCAGCGGCTGGGGCTGAGTATCTCCCCTGAGAATACCGAGGCAATGTGGTTTTGCCATCGGCACCACGGGAAGCCGTCCAAGTCCCTGATGCGCGTGGGGAACGTCGTGGTCGAGGTACGGGACCGTATGAAATATCTCAGTCTCGTCCTCGATAGCCACTGCAAGTTCTACGAGCATATTCTCGCGTTGGAACCACGCCTGGAAGGTATGGCGGGGGCGCTGTGTCGCCTGCTACACAACCTGGGTGAGCCAGACGGGAGAGTGCGCCGCCTCTACACCGGAGTCGTTCGCTCGGTGGCACTTTACGGGGCTCCGATCTGGGCGAACGACCTGGTCGCTAGTCCGCGCAGTCTGGCGATTCTCCGGCGAGTCACTCGTAGGATGGCGATCAGGGTCGTGGGCGGTTACCGCACGATATCCCACGAGGCAGCGATTGTCCTGGCGGGTGTTCCGCCGTTCGAACTGCAAGCGGTGGGGGAGGATCGTATTTACGGACTCCTACACGCTAGCGGCGGTGGTGCTCCTGAAGAAGGGGCCGCTTCGTTGAGGCGAAGGTTCCGACAGTCCGTGATGACCGCCTGGCGAGCTCGGCTGAGGAAGCCGTGCAGCCGGCGGCACCCGGCCATCAAGGCTGTGCTCCCCGTGCTGGATGCATGGCGGCGCATCTACAGCCGGCACACTTTCCGCCTGACACAGGTGCTAACCGGGCACGGGTGCTTCGGGGAGTACCCGTGCTGCAACGGGCGGGAACAGACGCGGTGTCCTCACTGCGTGTAAGACAGGGAACCGGCGCAACACACGCTGGAGGAATCCGGCGTGGGCTCACGAGCGCCGGGTACTTTGTCGCGTGGTGGGTCGGGACCCTTCACTCTCCGTCGTCGTGGCGCGGATGTCGGAGGGTTTAAGTGCGTGGCTTGTGGTGGCCTCCTTCTGCGAGGTGGTTTTGTTACAGAAGATGGCCGCAGAGAGAACCCGCGTGCGTAGCGCGTGCTCCTCGCGCGTGGGGCGGCGGAGGCTGCAAGCGCGGCGCCGGTGGGCGGCGCGCGCACTGCCGGATGTGTTAAACCGTTAGACCTCCGCATTCGCGAGAGACAATGAATCTACGGCCGGGGAGACGGTCTCTCTCTCCCGTTGTAACCTAGGTGAGGGTGACCCCGGGCTGGCGTGTGGGGGCCCGTCGATTCGAGTGACCGTGGTCCGGGCGTGCGGCGTCTCGTGATGGTCGCGCGGCGTCCGCAGGGTATGCGTGCGTTGCGGTGCGGCGGTATGCGTGTTGTGTGTGCCTGTAATCGACCCGTCTAGCGCGCACGGACATGATCGTTTTTGGTGCGATTTCCCGTCGCGCCGGGAGCGAACTGCGGTTGCGTCGCGGGGGCGTCCTGGCAGTTGCGTCGCCGCTATGTCCAGGGCGCACCGAAATGCGAAGGGCTGGCCATCCTGGGGGTTTTAGTGGTTGAAAATCCCACATAACCCCGCCCCAAACCCTAAGGGGGCCGGGTAGCTATGGAAGATTTCCCCCACGTGAAAAAGGGGTTATGTTAAGATATCTTCACCTTTATGCTACATACTGCAATGAGGTTTAGTACTTCGCTCTGCTCTGCTCTGCTCTAGTATACTCTGCTGGGCTCTGCAGAGGTAAGCAAAAGTGGTCACCGCACGTTAGATTGAGTTAGGCTACGATCGGTTGTGTTAAGTATGGTCATGTTAGGATATGCTAGCTTCAACTATTGTGCTATGCACTGCGATTGCAAGAATTTCTGCGCTCTACTCTCCTCTAATATGGGCTGCTTGACTCTGGGAAGGGCCGCAATTGTATTCTCGGCGCGTTAGGCTGAGCTATGTTGCGTTCGGTTATGCTACGTTTGGCTAGGTTACGATAGGGTAGCTTAGACTTTTTCACTATACACCGTTATTCCACGGATTTCTGCGATCTACCGAGCTCTAGTATGTCCTGCTTGGCACACGGGAGGCTAGCAGCAGTGGCCTCTGCACGTTAGGTTTAGCTATGCTACGTTCGGTTAGTTTAGGTTAGTTCAGGTATGTTTTTGATGTATTTGTCTCTTGTGCTTCACCTTGAAATGCGGCAGATTTCTGTCTATTGCGGTCTACTGTCGGCTAATATGTACTGCTCGGCTATAGGTTGGTTAGGTTTGATTAGGATAGAGCAGGATGGCTTTGACTCTTGTTCTCTACACCCTTATTCGGTGGATTTCTGCGCTCTGATGTGGTCTACTATATTCTGCTTAGCCCTGCGGGGGCCAGCAATTGTGGTTGCTGCACGTTTAGTTGGGTTATGTTACGCTTGGTTAGGTTACGTTTGGTAGGGTTAGGATGGGTTAGCTTTGACCTTTGTGCTTTGCTCTGCTGTTCGGTGGACTTCTGCTCTCTACATTGCTCTAATAAACTCTGCTTGCCTCTGTGGAAGCCAGTAACGTTGGTCTCGGCACGTTGGGTTTAGTTATGTTACGTTCGGTTGCGTTACGTTTGGCTAGGATAGTTTAGGATAGCTTTGGCTTTTGCGCTGTACACTGCTCTTAAGAGGACTTCTGTGCTCTACTGTGCTCTAGTACTCCCTGCTTGGATCCGTGGAGGCCAGCAATAGTTGTCGCGTCACAATAGATAGAGTTAGATTGCGTGTGGTTGTTCTACGATAGTCTAGGATAAGAGAGGTTGTGTTAAGATTGGCAACGTTAGGATAGGTTTGCTTTGACTTTTGTGATATACAATGTTATTATATGGATTTCTGCGATCTACTGCCTTTCAATATGTTCTGCTCGGCTCTGTGGAGGCCGGCAGTAGTGGTCTCGACGCATTATGTTGAATTAGGATACGTTTGGTTAAGTTACGTTTGGTTAGGGTAGGATAGGGTACTTTCGACTTTTGTTCTGTACAGCGCTATCCGGCGGGTGTCTGCGCTCTGCCTACTGTTCTCTATTATATTCGGCTTGGGTCTATGAGGGCCAGCAGTAGTGGTTTCGGCACGTTATGTTGAGACATGTTACGTTCGGTTAGTTTGGGATAGACAATGTTTGGCCATGATGACTATAACTTTTGTGCTGTATTTTGCAATTCGGTAGATTTCTGCCCTCTACTGTGCCCTAGTATGTCATGCTTGACTCTGGGAAGGGTAGCAATGGCGGTCTCGGCACGTTAAGGTGAATTAGGCTATGTTTGGTGGTTTTCTGTTGGTCTGGGTCTCGCTTGGCTAACTCTAACATTTCCGATGTGTACTGGGATAATATGGATTTCTGCGGTCTACTTTTCACTAGTGTGTTCCGCTTGACTCTGTCTAGACAAGCGACAGAGGTCGCGGCACGCTAGGTTGTGTTGGGGTACGCTTGGTTATATTACGATTGGTTAGGTTAGGAGAGGAAAGGTTTGACTTTAGTGCTACAGTCTGATGCTAGGTAGATTTCTGTGCCCTACAGTGCTCTAATTTTCTCAGCCTGGCTCTGGGAAGGCCAGCAATGGTGGTCCCGGCACGCTATGTTGGGTCAGGTTACGTCCGGTTAGGGTGGTTGTGCTAAGTTTGGTTGGGATAACTTTACCTTTTGCGCGGTGCACTGCTGTTCGGGAGACTTGTGCGCGCTGCTGTGCTCTACTACGTCATGCTTGATTCTGGAGGAGGGCAGCCACAGCGGTTTCGGCATGTTAGGTTGGGTTAGGCTATGATTGGTTATGTTCCGCTGGTTTGGGTCAGGTTTGGATAGCTTTCACTTTTCTGATATACACTGCGATTCTATGGATTTCTGCGATCTGCTATCCACTAACGTGTTCTGTTTGGCTCTGGAGAGGCCAGCAATAGAGCTCGCGGCAGGTTAGGTTGAGTTAGGATAAATTTGGTTATGATACGATTGGTTAATTTAGGAGAGGGTAACTTTGGCTTTATTGATATAGTGTGCTACTAGGTGGATTTTTGGGAAGAACAGTGCTCTAGTATGCTGAGCTTCGCTTTTGGAAGGACAGCAATAGTGGTCTCTGCACGTTACGTTGAGTCAGGTTACGTCCGGTTAGGTTGGGTTAGGCTAAGTTTGGTTAGGATCGATTTAACTTTTGTGCTCTGCATTGCTATTCGGTGGAAATCCTCGGTCTACCGTAATCTAGTATGTCCTGCTTGGCTCTGTGGAGGGCCGCAACGGCCGTCTCGGCACGTTAGGTACAGTTACGCTATGTTTGGCTATATTCTGTAGGCTAGTGTTTGGTTTGGGTAGCTTTCAGTATTCCGATGTACACAGCGATCATACGGATTTACGCATTCTACTCTCCACTAGTGAGTTCCGCTCGGCTCTGCGGATGCCAGCAATAGTGGTCGCGGCGCGTTAGGTTGAGTTACGTTACGTTTGGGTATGTTACGATTGGTTAGGTTAGGAGAGGGTAGCTTCGACTTTAGTGCTATAATCTGCTATTAGGTAGTTTTCTGCGCCCTACAGTGCTCTAACATGTTCTGCTTGTCTCTGGGAAGGTCAGCAATGGTGGTCTCGGCACGTTACGTTTAGTCAGGTTACGTTCGGTTAGGTTAGGTTAGTCTAAGTTTGGTTAGCATAGCTTCATCCATTGTGCTGTACACTGCTACTCGGTGGACTTCTGCTATCTGCTGTGCTCTAGTATGCCCTGCTTGGATCTGGGGAGGGCAGCAATAGTGGTCTTGGCACGTTAGGTTGGGTTAGGCTATGTTTGGCTATTCTACGTTTGATTGTGTTAGGCTTATGTAGCTTTGACTTCACAGGTATAAACTGCGATTCTATGGATATCTGTGTTCTACTCTCCACTAAAGTGGTGTGCTTGGTTCTGTGGAGGCATGAAATAGTTGTCGCGGCATGTTACGTTGAGTTAGGTTACGTTTGGGTATGTTACGATTAGTTAGGTTAGGAGAGGATAGCTCTGACTTTAGTGCTATTGACTGCTACTAGGAGGGTTTCTGTGCCCCACAATGCTCCAGAACTTTCAGCTCGGCCCGGGAAGGCCGGCAATAGTGGTCTCAGCATGTTAGGTTGAGTCGCGTTGCTTCCGGTTAAGCAGGGTTAGGCTGGGTTTCGCAAGGGTAGCTTCAACTTTTGTGTTCCACACTGCTATTCGGTGGTTCTCCGTGCTCTACTGCCCCGTAGTATGTCCTGCTTGGCTCTGGTGGGGGCAGAAATAGTGTTCTCGGCACGTTTGGTTGTGTTAGGATATGTTTGGCTATGTTTTGTTTGTTTGAGTTAGGTTTGGGTAGCTTTGACTCTTCCGATGTACATCACGAGTCAATGGATTTCTGCGTACTAATCTGCACTAATGTACTCTGCTTTGCTCTGGAGAGGCCAGCAATTGTGGTCGCGCCACGATAGGTTGATTTACGTTACGTTCGGTTATGTTACGATTGGTTATGTTAGGAGAGGATAGCTTCGACTTTGGTGCTATAGTCTGCTAATAGATGGATCTCTGCACCCTACAGTGTTCTAATGTATTCAGCTTAGCTCGGCACGTAACGTTGAGTCAGGTTACGTTCAGCTAGGCTGGTTTAGGCTAAGTTTGGTATGTACGGGTCTAACTTTTGTGCTGTATACTGCTATTCGGTGGTTTTCTGCGCTGTGCTGTGCTCTAGTATTTCCTGCTTGGGTCTTGGGAGGGGGGGGGGCGGGGCAGGAAAAGCGGTCTCGGCACCTTAGGTTGAGTCATGCAATGTTTGGATGTGTTGCGATGGTTTGGGTTAGGTTTGGGTATCTTTGACTTTTCCGATGTACAATGCGATTCTATGGATTTATGCGTTCTACTCTACAACAATGCATTCTGCTTGGCTCTGGGAAGGGCTGCAATAGTGGTCGCGGCACGTTAGGTTGAGTTAGCTTACGTTTGAATACATTACGCTTGGATAGGTTTGGACAGGGTAGCCTTGACGCTTGCGCTGTACACTGCCCTTCGGTGGATTTCTGCGCCCTACTCTCCTTTAGTATGCTCTGCTTGGCGATAGGGTTGCCAGGAATAGCGGTCTTGGCACGTTACGTTTGATTCGGTTGCGTCCGGTTATATTACGTTCGGCTAGGTTAGGATAGGATAACTTTGACTTTTGTGCCATACACTGCTATTCGGTGGATTTCTGCGCACTACATTGCTCTACAATTCGCTGCAAGTCTCTGATATGGCTAGCAATAGTGGTCGTGGCATGATAGGATCAGTTATGTTACGCTTGGTGAGGCTCGGTTGGGTTAGGTTTGATTATGATGGCTTCGATTTTTGTGCTTTACACTGCTATTCGTCTGATTTCTGAGCTCTACTGTACTATAAAACCCCCCGCTTGGTTCTGGGGAGGCCAGCAACAGTGGTCGCGTGTCGTTAGTTTGAGTTAGGTTACATATGGTTATGTTACGTTTGCTTGGGTTAGGTATGAACAGCTTTGACTTTCTCGGCATAGACAGTTTTTCGGTGGATACCTGCGCTCTACTCTGTTCTACCACACTCTGCGCAACTGTCGGGAGGCCAGCAATTGTAGTCGCTGCACGTTAGATTGAGTTAGTTCACGTTTGGGTATGTTACGATTGGTTCGGTGAGGAAAATGTAGCTATGTCTTTTTTGCTATGTACTGCCATTTGGCGTAATCCTGCGATCTACGGAGCCTTAGTGTCTTCAGCTTGACATGGGAAAGACAGCACTGGTGGTATCGACACGGTATGTTGAGATAGGCTACGTTTGACTAGAAAATAGTTCGTTATGTTGGCCAAGGATGACTTTGACTTTTGTGCTATAAACTACTGTTCGGTGGATTTCTGCGCACTGCTGTGATCTAGTATACTCTGCCTTGCTTTGCGGAGGACAGAAATAGTGGCCGCCGAACGTTAGGTTGTGCTACGTAACGTTCGGTTACGTGATGTTAGGTTGGGTTAGGTAGGTTAGCGCGGACTATTGCGCTCAACAGGGATATTCTATGGACTTCTGTGCTCTACTGTGCTCTACCACATTCTGCTTGTGTCTGGGGACGCCAGCAATAGTGGTCGCGACAAACAAGTTTGAGTTACGTTACGTTCTGCTAGATTAGGTTCGGTTAGGTTTGGTCTGGGTATCTTTGCCTATTGTGCTATTTACTGCAGTGCTCTCGGGTTCTACGCTCTACTGTGCTCTACTATGCTCTGCTCGACTCTGGGGACGCCAGCAATGGCTGTAGCTGCGCGTTAGAATGAGTTTCGCTACGTTCGGTTACGTGACGGTTGGTTAGATTAGGAGGGGCTAGCTATGTCTCTTGCGATATACACTGCAATGCGGCGGACTTCTGCGCTCTACTGTGCTCTAGTATAATCTGGTTGGCTTTGTGGAGTTCATTAATGGCGGTGTAGTCTCGTTAGGTCCGGTTGGGTTACGTTTGGCTATGTTACGTTTTGTCGGGTTAGGCTAGGATAGCCACGACAATTGTACTATACACTGCTATTCGGCGGATATCTGCGCTCTGCTGTGCTTTAATAAGTTCTGCTTGGCACTGGGGAGGCCATGGATGATGGTCTCTGTACGTTAGGTTGTGTTCGCCAACGTTTGGCTAGGTTACGTTAGCTTGTGTCGGCATTCGATAGCTTTGACTTTCGTGGGGTACACTGCTATTTGATTACTCCTGTGCTCTTCTGCGCTCTGCTCGACTCTGGGAAGGCCAGCAATTGCAGTCGCTGCTCCTTAGACTGTATTAGGCTACGTTCGGGTATGTTACGATTTGTTAGGTTTGTGGAGCATAGCCTCGAATTTTCAGATATACACTGAGTTTCTATGTATTTCTGCGCTCTACTCTCCTCTAATACGCTCTGCTTGACTCTCCGGAGATCAGCAGTTGTGGTCACGGCACCTTAGGTTGGGTTATACCATGCTTGTGTTGGTTACGTATGGCTGTGTTACCTCTGCATAGCTTTGACTTTCGGGGTGCACTCTGATTTTCTGTGGACTTCTACGATCCACTGTGCTCTACTGTATTCTGCTTGCCCGAGGGGAGACCAGCAATAGTGGTCGCGGCACGTTGTGTTGAGTTGGCGTATGTTTGACTACGTAGAGGTCTATAGACTAACAGCGTACTGCACAAAAGTCAAAGCTACCCTATCATAACTTAACCAAACGTAACATAATCGAACGTAACCGAAATAAAACTGACGTGACTAGGACACTGCTGCTGGCCTCCCCATAGACAAGCAGATTATACTAGGGCACGGTAGAGAGCTGAAACCCGCCGCATTGCAGTGTAAAGCAAGAGAGTCAAAGATATCCAATCCCTACATGAACTAACCTAAACCAACCAAACGTAGCGTAACTCAACGTAACGTGGCGAGACCACTATTCATGGCTTCCCATTATCCTAGCAGGACATACTAGAGCGCAGTAGGGCGCAGAAATCCACCGAACAACAGGGTATAGCGCAAAAGTCGATGCAACCGTGTCCTAACATAGCCAAAGGTATCGTAACCGAACGTAACAGAACTAAGGCCAACGTGCCGAGGACACTACGGCTGGCCTCCCCAGCGCCAAGCAGAACATACTAGAGCACAGGAAAGCGCAGAAATGCACAGAGTATCTGTGTATAGCACAAAGTCCAAGGCTATCCTGTCCTAACATAAGCAATCGCAACATAACCGAACGTAACCTAACTCGCTCTAACGTGCCGCAAGCACTATTGCTGGCATCCAAACATCCGTGTCGAACGTATTAGAGGAGAATAGAGCACAGAAATACATGGAATCGCGGTGAAAAGCAGAAAAGTCAAGGCTATCCTAACCAAACCTAACCTAACCTAGCCTAGCCAAATGTAATCTAATCATGCATGATCTGCCGAGACCACCATTGCTGGCCTCCGCAGAGTCAAGTGAAATACATTAGAGCATAGTAGAGCGCAGAAATTCATCGAATAGCAGTGTATAGCACAAAAGCCAAAGCCATCCACTCCTTAAGCAACTAAACATAACATAGCCAACCATTGGTTATCTCAGCCTAACGTGCCGAGAATACTATGACTGGCATCGCAGGAGCTGTGCAAAGCATAATAGAGTAATATAGTGCACATAAACCTACCGAATAGCGGTTTACAGCATAAGACTCACGGCTCTCCTATCCAAACCTAAACATACCTAACATAACCGAACGTTATATGTCTGAATCTAACGTGTCGAGACCACAATTGCTGGCCTCCCGAGAGTCAAGCAGAACATACTAGAACACAGCGGAGCGCAGAAATCCACCGAGGAACAGTTTATACCACGAAAAGCGAAGCTATCCGTACATAACCGAAACTAACAAAACATAACCAAAGGCAGCTTGACTCAACCTAACATGCCGGGATCACTATTTCAGCCCTCCCCAGAACCTGCAGAATACATTAGAGCAATCTAGAGCGCAGGAGTCCACCGAACATCGGTGTATAGCACAGAAGTCAAAGATATCCTATCCAAATCTAACCAACCTCAACATTACCAAACGTAGCCCAACAAAGTCTATCGTGCTGCGACCACTATTGCTGGCCTCCACAGAGTCGCGCAGAGTATAGTAGAGCCGAGTAGCGCGCAAAAAGCCACCAAATAGCAATGTATAGCACAAAAGTCAAAGACATCCTGACCTAACCACACATAACCTAACCTAACCAAACGTAGAGTAAATAGCCGAGACCTCTATTGCTGTCTTCCCCATAGCCAAGCAGAACATACTAGAGGACAGTGGAGCGCAGATATCCGCCGAACGGCACTTTACACCACGAAAGACAAAGCTTCACATGCCTAACACAAACTAACATAACCCAGCTGAAAATATACAAACTCAACCTAACGTGCCGTGACAACTACTGCTGGCCTGCCGAAGGTCGAGAATAGTGTGGTTGATCAATGTAGAGCGCAGAAATCCGCGGAAGAGAAAAGTACAGCACAAAAGTCTAAGCTACCCTATCCTAACGCAGCCGATCGTAACGTATCCAAACGCAGCATAACGCAGCCTAACGTGCACAAAGCAATACTGCTGACAACCCCATGGCAAAGCAGAATATACTACAGCACAGTAGATAGCAGAACTCCACCGTATAGCAGCGTATAGCACAAATGCCGTAGGCACCCTAACCAAACCCAACCTAACCTAACCAAGCAGAACGTAGCATGTCTCGATCAAACGAGCTAGGACCCCTATTGCTGGACTCCCTAGAGACAATCAGAGGCTAATAGCGCAATGCAGAGCACAGATATCGACCGAATAGGAAAGGATAGCACAAAAGTTGAAGCTATCCTAATCAAACATAGCCCAACCTTGCCAAGCCAAACGTAACATAATCCAACCGAACGTGCCGTGTCCACTATAGCTGGCCTCACCAGAGCCAAGCAGAACGTATGAGAGCACAGTAGAGCGCAGAAATCTGCCGTATAGCAGTGTATAGCGCAAAAGTCAAAGCTATCCTTCCTGGTCTGACCAAACGTAACGAAACCAAACGTAACCTGACTCATCCTAACTTGCCCAGACGAATATTGCTGCCGTCCTCGGAGCCAAGAGGAACATATTGGAGAGGAGTAGAGCGCAGAAATGCACAGAAATGCAGTTCATAGCACAACAGTTGAAGCTACCCTATACTAACACGGCCGTACTTAATATAACCGAACGTAGCTTAACCCATCCTAACGTGCCAAGACCACTATTGCTTGCTTCCACAGAGCCAGGAGAAGGTACTAGAGCAGAGTAGGGCGCAGTAATGCGCGGCATTGGAGTGTATAGCACAATGTGGGAGGTGCCCCAACCTAACCTGTCCTAACCTAACCTAACCCAACGTAGAACTAACTCACCATTAGGTGCTGAGGCTACTGTCGCTGGCCTCCCCAGAGTCAAGCAGAGCGTATGAGAGCACAGTAGAGCGATGAAATCTGCCGTATAGCAGTGTATACCACGCAAGTCAAAGCTATCCAAGCCAAACCAATCCTAACGTAACCAAACCTAACGTAGCATAACTCAACCTAATGTGCAGATACCACTATTGCTGGCTACCTCAGAGTCGAGCAGAGTTTAGCAGAGCTGTGTAGAGCACAGAAATACACCGAATAGCAGTGTACGGCACAAAAGTCTAAGTTACTCTATCCTAACATATCAAAACGTTACACAACCAAACGTAAGCTGATTGAACCTAACGAGCATAGACCACCATTGCTGGCATCCCCATCACCAGGCAGAACATATTAGAAGAGAGTAGAACATAGAAGACCATCGAATGGCGGTGTATAGCGCAAAAGTCGAAGCCACAATAAACAAACTTAACCCAACCTAGCCTTACCAAACGTAATGTAACAAAATCTACCGTGTCGCGACCACTATTGCTGATCACCTCAGGTTCGAGCAGAGTATAGTAGAGCAGTGTGGAGGGCAGTAATCCGCCGAATATCAGGGCACGCACAAATGTCAGTCAACCTATCCTAGCCTAACCAAACGTGACATAGCCAAACTCAAACAAATCCAACCTAACGCACATACACCAATATTGCTGGCCACCCCAATGCCATGCAGAACATACCAGAGCACTATGGAGCGCAGGAATCCACTGAAGAGAAGTGTATACCACGAAAGTCGAAGCTATGCGATCACAACCCAAGCTAACATAACCTAACCAAGCTCAGCCTATCTCAGCCTAACGTGCTGAGGCCCCTACTACTCGACTCCTCAGTGACAAGCAGTGCATATTGCAGCACAGTAGAGCGCAGAAATACACCGAATAGCAGTTTATTGCACAAAAGTCAAAGCTACCCTCTCCTATCCTAACCTATCCTAACCTAACCAAAAGTAATGTATCTTTATGTGTCGTGCAACGACCACCCCGGCTGGCCGCAATAGAGTCGAGCGCAGTATAGTACAGCAATGTAGAGCGAAGAGATCTACCGGATAGCATTGTATAGCGCAAAAGTCACAGTTACCCGATCCTAACCTAACAAAACGTGACATTACCAAACATAAGATAATCGAACCTAGCTTGCATAGGCCACCATTGCTGGCCTCCCCATCGCCAAGCAGAACGTAACAGAGTAGAGTAGAGTTCAGTGGCCCATCGAATGGCAGCGTACAGGCAGAAATGTCGATGCTACCCTTTCCTGCCGCAAACTAACCCAACACTATCAAACGTAACCTGACCCAAACTAACATGCCCAGACCACTATTGCTGGCCTTCCCAGAGACAGGCAGAGCACACTAGAGCACAGTAGAGCGCACAAGTCCAACGAATAGTAGTGTACAGCGCCAAAGTCAAAGCCACCATGAGCAAACCCAACACAACCTTGCCTAACCAAACGTAATTTTTCTCAAGCTAACGTGACGGGACCACAGTTACTGTCCTCCCCAGAATAGAGCAGAGCATAGTAGAGCACAGCAGAGGGCAGAAATCCATCGAATAACAATGTTCACTACGAAAGTCTGAGGTATCCATACAAAATCCAAACAAACGTAACCCAACGAATCGTAATCTAACACAACCTGACGTGCCGCGACCAGTATTACTGGCCTCCAAAGAGCCAAGCAGAGCATAATAGGGGAGTGCAGAGCTCAGGAATCCACAGAGTCGTCGTGTATAGCTGAAAAGTTGAAGTTACTCAATCCTAAACATAGCGAACCTAATTTGTCCAATCGTTGCGTATGCCAACGTAACTTGGCGAGACGACTATTGTTGGCCTCCCCAGATCCAAGCAGAACATTCTAGGGCACAGTAGATCGCAGAAATCGACCGCCTTCCGGTGTACAACAAAACGGACAATGTTGTCCTACCGTAACCGAAACAAATATAAGCTAATCAAACGTAACCTAACTCAACCAAATGCGCCGCGGCCATAGTTTGTGCGCGCCCCAGTGCAAAGCAGAGCACATTAGATCACAGTAGAGCGCAGAAATCCACTGAATGGCGGTGTACAACACAAAAGCCAAAGCAGTCCTGGCTCAACCTAACCAAACGTAAGCATAACCAAACGTAACCTAACTCCACCTAACTGCACTATACCACTATTGCAGACCTCCCCATATATAAGCTGAATGTACTACACCACAGTAGACCACAGATATCCGCGGTGTTTCAGTGTATAGCACAATAGTCAATGGTATCCCTACATAAACTGACATAACATAACCCAAACGAACGTTGTCTATCTCAGCATAACGTGCCAAGACCGCTACTGCTGCCTTTCCAGAGCAAAGCAAATCATATCAGATCACATTGGAGCGCTGGAATCCACCGAATAGCAGTGCATAGCGCATAAGTCGAAGTTATCCTCCCCTATATTATCCAACCGTACAAAACCAAACGTAACCTAACTAAACCTTACGTGCAGAGCCACAATTGCTGGCCTCCCCGGTGCCGAGCAGAGTAGAACAGAGCACATAGGAGCGCAGAAATCCACCAAATAACAGTGTATACCGAGAAGGTCAATGCTACCTTAACCTAGCACAAGCAGAGCCCCACCCAAAGAAGCCTAACTAAACCTAACGTGCCGAGACCACTATTACTTGCCACCCCAGGGTCGATCAGATCATATTAGAACACAGTAGACCGCAGGAATCTACCAGAAAGCAGTTTACAGCACAAAAGTCAAAGCTATACTAGCCTAACCTAACCCAACATAACACGACCAAACGTAACCGAACTAAATCTTTCGTGCAACGGCCACCATTGCTAGCCTACCCGGAGTCGAGCAGAGTATAGTAGAGCCATGTAGCGCGCACCGAAAAACACCACCGAAAAACAGTGCATAGCCACAAGTCAAAGCTATACTCTCTTAACCTGTCCAAACATAATATAATCAAACGCAACATAACACAACCGGAAGTGCCGAGACCACTACTGCTGGAATTCGCAGTACCAAGCAGAATATACTGGAGCACAGTAGAGAGCAGAGAAGCACTAAATAGCAGCTTATTGCACAAAAATCAGATATGCCCTAACCTAAACAGGCCAAACCTAACCTAACCAAGCGTGGAATAACTAAATCTAACGAGCAGCGGCCACTGTTCTGGCCTCTCGAGCGCAAAACAGAACGTACTAGATCTCATTAGATCGACGAAATCCAAAGAATATCAGTGTATAGCACAAAAGGGAAAGACGTAATGACCAAACCTAACAAAACCTACCCTATCTAAACGTAACCTAACTCAACCTATCGTGTCACGACCACTATTCCGGGCCACCCCACTGTCGAGCAGAGTATAGTAGAGCAATGTAAAGCTCAGAAATCCACCGAATGGCAGTGTATTGCGCAAAAGTCAGAGTTACTCTATCCTAGCCTAGTCAAACATAACATAACCAATCGCAACGCAATCCAACCTGACAAGTCTAGACAACAATTTCTCGCCACCCCAGTGCACAGCAGAACAGACCGGAGCTCAGTAGAGCGCAGAAATCCAACGAATAGCAGCGTATACCACGAAAGTCAATGCTATGCAGAGGTAACACAGCCATACGTAACCAACCCAAGCATAGTATAACCAAACCTAAGGTGCCGTGACCACAACTGCTGATCTCCGCAGAGTCAAGCAGAGCGTATTAGAGCAGAGTAGGGCGCAGAAAAACATAGAAACTCAGCGTATATCTGAAAATTCGAAGCTATGCTCCACAAACCTAACAAATCGTAACATACCCGAACGTAGCCTAATACAGTCTAAGGAGCAGTGACTGCAATTGCTGGCCTTCCCAGAGTCGAGCAGAGCGCAGAAGAGCACAGGAGTCATCAAATAGCAGTGTACCCCACGAAAGTCAAAGCTATCGAATGCCGACACAAGCTAACGTAGCCTAGCCAAACGTTGGCGAACACAACCTAACGTACAGAGACCATCATCCCTGGCCTCCCCAGAGCCAAGCAGAACTTATTAAAGCGCAGCAGAGCGCAGATATCCGCCGAATAGCAGTGTATAGTACAATTGTCGTGGCTATCCTAGCCTAACCCGACAAAACGTAACATAACCAAACGTAACCCAACCGGACCTAACGAGACTACACCACCATTAATGACCTCCACAAAGCCAACCAGATTTTACTACAGCACAGTAGAGCGCGGAAGTCCGCCACATTGCAGTGTATATCGCAAAAGACATAGCTATCCCCTCCTAACCTAACCAACCGTCACGTAACCGAACGTAGCGTAACTCCTTCTAACGCGCAGCTACCGCCATTGCTGGCCTCCCCAGAGTCGAGCAGAGTATAGTAGAGCACAGTAGAGCGTAGAACCCGAGGGCATTGCAGTAAATAGCACAATAGGCAAAGATAACCTGACCAAACCTAACCGAACCTAATTTAGCAGAACGTAACGTAACTCAACCTAATTTGCCGCGACCACTATTGCTGGCGTCCCCAGACACAAGCAGAATGTGGTAGAGCACAGTAGAGCACAGAAGTCCATAGAATATCCCTGTTGAGCGCAATAGTCCGCGCTAACCTACCTAACCCAACCTAACATCACGTAACCGAACGTTACGTAACACAACCTAACGTGCGGCGGCCACTATTTCTGTCCTCCGCAAAGCAAGGCAGAGTATATTAGATCACAGTAGTGCGCTGAAATCCAACGAACAGTAGTTTATAGCACAAAAGTCAAAGTCATCCTTGGCCAACATAACGAAATATTTCCTAGTCAAGCGTAGCCTATCTCAACATACCGTGTCGATAACACCAGTGCTGTCTTTCCCATGTCAAGCTGCAGACACTAAGGCTCCGTAGATTGCAGGATTACGCTAAATGGCAGTACATAGCAAAAAAGACATAGCTACATTTTCCTCACCTAACCAATCGTAACATACCCAAACCTGAACTAACTCAATCTAACGTACAGCGACTACAATTGCTGGCCTCCCGGCAGTTGCGCAGAGTGTGATAGAACAGAGTAGAGCGCAGGTATCCACCGAAGAACAGTCTATGCCGAGAAAGTCAAAGCTGTCCATACCTAACCCAAGCAAGCGTAACATAACCATATGTAACCTAACTCAAACTAACGACACGCGACCACTGTTGCTGGCTTCCCCAGAACCAAGCGGCGGGTATTATAGCACAGTAGAGCGCAAAAATCAGACGAATAGCAGTGTAAAGCACAAAAATCGAAGCCATCATATCCAAACCTTACCCAACCGAGCCTCACCAAGCGTAACATAACTGATCCTATCATGCCACGACCACTATTGCTAGCCACCTCAGAGACTAGCAGCGAATAGGAGAGCAATGTAGTGCGCAGAAATCCACCGAATAGCAGTGTATGGCACAAAAGTCAAAGTTATCCAATCCTAACCTATCCGAACGTAACATATCCGGACGAAACCGAATCAAACGTATCGTGCCAAGACCGCTATTCCTGGCCACCCCATCGCCAAGCAGAGCATACTAAAGGAGAATAGAGCGCAGAAATCCACCGAAGGGCAGTGTACAGCGCAAGTGTCTAGGCTACCGTGTCCAAACCTATCCAAACGTAATGTATTCAAACGTATCCTAACATAACCTAAGGTGACGAGACCACTGTTGCTGTAATCCCCTAGGCCAAGCAGAATATGCTGGGACGCAGTAGAGCGCAGAGGGTCACCAGATACCAGCATATAGCACAAAAGTTGAATATATCACAACCTAACGCGACAAAACCTAACAAATGCATTTCAATGTATGTCATTGTATTTCAGAGACAATGTATTTCAGAGGAGTCAAAAATAACCTTAACAAACCCGGACAAACCTGACCTAACCTAACGTAAGGTAACTCAACCTAACGTGCCGCGACCACTATTGCTGGCCTCCCAAGAGCCAAGCAGAATGTACTAGTTGTGAGTAGAGCGTAGAAATAGATAGAATCGCAGTGCTTATCAGTAAAGTCTAAGCCACCCAAATCTAAGCCAAACAAACGGAACATAACCAAATATAGCCTAACTCAACCTAACGTGGCTATACCGCTATTGCTGCCGCCCCTGAGCCAAGCACGATGTACTGGTGCACTGTGGAGCGCAGAAATCCACCATGCACCATTGTGCAGAACGAAAATTAATGCTACCCTAACCAAACATAGTCAAATCCTGCCTAACCGAACGTAATATTATTCAACGTAACGTGCCGAGGCCACCATTGCTGGCCTTCCAAGAGCCAAGCTGAAAGCGTTAGAGCACTGTAGGACGCAGAAGTCACCCTAACAGCAAGCTATAGCGCTAAGGTCAAACTACCCCTCCTATCCTAACCAATCGTGACATAACCAAGCGTAACTTAACTCAACCTAACATGCGGCGGCCACCATAGCTGGCCACCACAGAGCCAAGCAGAATACATTACTGGCGAGTAGAACGCAGAAATCCATAGAATCGCAGTGTACATCAGAAAAGTCGAAGCTACCCAAACCTAACCCAAGCCAACAGAACATAGCCAAACATAGGCTATCTACACTTAACGTGACGAAAACGCTATTGCTGCCCTCCCCAGAGCCAAGCAGAGCACACTAGAGCGCAATAGTGCGCTGAAATCTGCCGAGTAGCAGTGTACGGCGCAAAAGTAGAAGCCATCCCGTCCTAACCTACCCAAATCTGTCCTAACAAAACGTAATCCGGCTGAACCTAACGTGCCGCAACCACAATTCGTGACCTCCACCGTTCCAGGCAGGACATATTAGAGGAGAGTAGGGCGCAGAAATCCATCGAAACGCAGTGTGTAGCAGAAAAATCAATGCTGTACAAACCTTACGCATGCTAGCATAAACTAACCAAACGCAACATAACGTAACCTAACATGCCGCCGCCACTGTCTCTGTCCTCCAAGGGCAAGGCAGATTATACTAGTGCTCAGTAGTGCCGAGAAATCTAAGAAAAAGCAGTGTGTAACACAAAAGTCGAAGCTATCCTATCCTAACCTCACCAAACGTGACGTAAGCAATCGTAGTTTAACTAGTACTAATGTGCCGAGACCTCTATTGCTGCCCTCCTCAGGGCCAAGTAGATAATGTTACACGAGAGTAGAGAGCAGAAGCCCATAGAATCGCAGTGCATAGCAAAATATTCGAAGCTACACTATTCTGACATAGCCAAACGTAACATAACCGAACGTAGTTTAACTGAAACTAACCTGCCGATGCCACTCTTGCTTGCCTCTTCTGAGACAATCAGGACATGCTAGAACACAGCAGAGCACAGAAGTCCACCGAATAGCGGTGTGTAGCATAACAGTCAAAGCTGTCCTATCCTAACCATACCGAACATTACATAACCAAACGTTACATATCAAAACCCAACGTGCAGAAAACGCTGTTGCTGGCCTCACCAGAGCCAAGCACCACACACTAGAGCACAGTAGAGCGCAGAGATCCGCCGAACAACAGTCTATACCACGAAAGCCAAAGCAACTCAAACTTAACCCACGGTATCATACCCTAGCCAAACGTAGCATAACTCAACCAAACGTACCGAGAAATTACTGGAATCCGCGGAGTTGGGCATATGCCAGTAGGGTAATACAGAGCGCAGATATCGACCGAATAGCAGTGTATACTACAAAGGTCAAAGCTATCCTATCCTAACCTAACCAAACGTCGCATTTCCAAACGGAGCCGAACTCAGACGTACGTGCCGAGACCAATACTGCTGGCCTCCCCAAAGCCAAGCAGAACATATTAGAGCACAGTCGAGAGCAGAAATCCACCGAGTAGCAGTGTACAGCACAAAAGTCAATGCCATCCTAACCAAACTCAGCCAAACCTCAACTAACGTGACGTAACCTGGCCAAACCAAACGTGCAACGAAGACTGTTTCTGGCCTCCCCAGAGACAAGCAGATGCCAGAAGAGCAATGCAGAGCGCAGATGTCGGCCGAATAGCAGTTTATAGCACAAAGGTCAGGTCCATCCCGTCCTCACCTAACCAAACGTCACAGAACCAAACGCAACCGAACTCTGACTAACGTGCCGAGACCAATACTGCTGGCCTCCCCAGAGCCAAACAGAATATTCAAGAGCACAGCAAACCGCAGAAATCCGCCCCGTTGCAGTGTAGAGCAGAAAAGAGAAAGATATCCTACCAAACCTGACCTAACATAACCAAGACAAACGTAACCAAGCACAGCCTAACGCGCCTAGCCCACTATTGCTGGCATCCCCATCGCCAATCAGGGCATATTAGCGGAGAGAAGAACGCACAGATCCATAGATCGGCAGGGTATGTCACGAAAGTCAAAGGCATCCCAACCTAACAGAGACAAACCTAACACAACCAAACGAAACCTAACTCATCCTATCGCGCCGCGGCCGCTATTTCTGGAATTCCCAAAGCAAAGCAGACAAAACTAGGTCACAATAGGGTGCAGAATTCCACCGAAAAGCAGTGCACAGCAGAAAAGTCAAAGCTACCATGGCTTCACATGACCAAGCGTAACACAACCAAACGTAACATGACCCAACCCGATAGGGTGAGTTTGGTTACGTTCGGTTAGGTAAGGTTAGGTTACGTTTGGTTAGGATGTCATTGACTTTTGCGTTGCACGCTGCTATTCGGTGGATCTCTGCACTCTACCGTGATCTAATATGATCTGCAGGGCTCTGGAGAGGCAAGAAATATAGGTCTCGTGTCCTTAGGTGTAGTTATTCTACGTTTTGTTATGCTAGGGTTGGTCAGGTTAGGTACGGATAACCTTGACTTTTGTGCTATGCACTGCTATTTGCTGGCCTTCTGCGCTCAGCTGTGCTCTTGTATATACTGCTTGGCTCTGGGGAGGCCAGCAATAGTGGTCTCGACACGGTCGGCTGAGTTAGGTTACGTTCGTTTCCATTACGTTTAGCCTGGTTAGGATGGGGTAGCTTCGACTTTCGTGACATACACTGCGATTCCATTGACATTTTCGCTCTGTTCTCCTCTATTATGTTCTGCTTGGCTCTGGGAAGGCCAGCAATAGTGATCTCGGCGCGTTGGTTTGAGATAGGTTACGTTTGGCCTGGCTAGCTTAGGTTAGGTTTGGTAAAGGTAGCAGCGACTTCTCTGCTATACACTGCCATTCGGTCGATATCTGCGCCCTGCATTGCTCTACTAGCCTCTGCTTGTCTCTGGGGAGGCCACAAGTGTCGGTCGTGGCGCGTTTGGCTGAGTTATGTTGAGTTGGGTTATGTGACGTTTGGTTAGGTTAGGATAGGATAGCTTTGACTTTTGTGCTATACACGGCTATTCGGCGGAGTTCTGCACTCTACTGTGATCTAATGCTCACTGCTTTGCTCTGGGAATTCAAGAAATGGTGACCGCGGCGCGTTAGGTTCAGACAGGTAACGCTTGGTTAAGTTAAATATGTTTGGGTTAGTTTGGGATATCTCTACATTCGTGCTATGCATGGCCATCCTATGGACTTCAGAGCTCTATTCTCCTCTAATATGCCCCGCTTGGCTACGGGGATGCCGGCAATAGTTGCCTCGGCGCGTTAGGTTGAGGTAGGATACGATTCGTTAGGTTATGGTAGCCTCAGTAGTGTTTGCATGGCTACAACTTTTCTGCTATGCACTGCTATACGGTGAGCTTCTGAGCACTACTCTTCCCTTATATGCTTTGATTGGCACTGTGGAGGCCAGTAGTAGTGGTCTCGGCACGTTGGGTTGAGAAAGGCTGCGTTTGGTTATGTTACACTTGGTTAGGTTTGGAATGGATAGCTTTGACTTTTGCGTCATACACTGCTATTCAGTGGATACCTGTGTTCTACTGCCATCTAATACTTCCTGCGTTGATCTGGGAATGCTTGAAGTTGTGGCCGCGGTGCGTTAGGATACGTAATGTTTCGTTCGGTTAGGTTAGATTTGTTTGGGTTTGGTTTGGATATGTTTGACTTTCGTGCAATACACTGCCATTCTCTGGACCTCTGGGTTCTACCCTCCACAACTATGTCCTGCTTGGCGGTGGGGAGGCCGGCAGTTGTGGGCTAGTCACGTTAGGCTTGGTTTGGTTACTTTTGATTAGTTTTGGACCGCTCAGATTAGGTTACGATATTTCTTACCTTTTTTCTATACACCGCTATTCGGGCGACTTCAGAGATCCACAGTCATCCGCTATACTCTGCTTAGCCCGCATATCTTATGGTAGGTAAGGTTAGGATGGGACAGCCTTAACGTTTGTGCTATAGACCGATATTCGGAGGATTTCTATGCTCTACATTGATCTAATGTGCCCTGCTTGTCTCTGGGGAGGCCAGCAATATTATTCTCGCCACATTATGTTTAGATATGTTACGCTTGGCTTGGCTAGGTTAGGAGATGTTAGGTTAGGATACCTTTGACTTTTGTGCCTCAGACTGCAGTGCCGTGGACTACTGCGCTCTACTCTGCCCTAGTATATTCTGCCAAGCTCTGGGGAGGCCAGCAAGCGTGGTCTTGGCACGCTGGGTTGAGATAGGTTACGGTTGGCTTGGCTAGGTTAGGTTACGTTTGGTTAGGATAGCCTTGTCTTTTGTGCTGTACACTGCTGCTCGGCCGATATCTGTGCACTGCATTGCTCTACTAGCGTCCGTTTGAATCTGTGGAGGCCAGCAATGGCGGTCGCGGCACGTTTGGTTTCGATAGGTCACGTTTGGTTATGTTAGGTTAGGTAAAGTTTGGATAGGGTGGCTTTGACTTCTGTGCTATATACCGCTATTCGGGCTACATCTGGGATCTGCATGTGTGTACTAGCATCTGCTTGCCTCTGGGTAAACCAGCAATAGTGGTCACGTCGCGTTCGGTTTGGTTACTCCACGTTTGGTTAGGTTAGGTTAGGTCTGGCTAGGTCAGGGTGTCTTTGACTTTTGCGCTATGCACTACTATTTGATGGCTTCCCGCGGTCTACTGTGCTGTATTATGCTCTGCTCGACTCTGTGGAGACCAGCTTTAGTGGTTAGGTTAGGACTGCGTAGCTATGACTTTTGTGCTGTACACTAACATTCGGTGGATTCCTGCGCTCTACTCTGGTCTAGTGTCCCCTGCCTTGCTCTGTGACGTCCAGAAATAGTGGCCATGGCGCATTAGGTAATGTTAGTCTACGTACGGTTAGGTCAGGTTTGTTTTGGTAAGGTTGGGATACCTTTGACCTTCGTTCTATACACTGCCATTATATGGGCCTCAACGCTCAACTCTCCTCTAATATGCTGTGCTTGGCAGCGGGCTGGTGAGCAATACGGTTCTAGGCACGTTAGGTTGGGATTGGTTACGTTTGGTTTCGTTAGATTAGATAAGGTTAGGATAGGTTACACCTTGCTTCTCCGCTTTTACTCCAGTGCGGCCGATATCTGCTCTCTACCGTGCTCTAGTTTATTCTGCTTGGCTGTGGGGAGTGAGCAATAGTGGTGTAGGCCCTTTTGGTTTGTGGTAGGTTAAGTTCGGGTATGATAAGTTTGGTTAGGTTAGCATAGGATAACTTTGAGTTTTGCGTTATAAACTGCCTTGCGGTGTACATCTGGCTCTTCGTTGCTCTACTATACTCTTCTCGACTCTGAGGAGGCCAGTAATAGTGGTCACGGCCCGTTAAGTTGTGCTAGGTTACGTCTGATTGGTTAGGTTGAGTTTGGTTAGGTTAGATTTGGTTAGGTTGGGAAAGGGTATCTTTGACTTTAGTAATATATTCTGCTATTCGGTGGAATTCTGCACTGTACTCTGGTCTAATGTACCCTGCCTTGCTCTGGGAATTCCAGAAATAGTGGCCGCGGCACGTACGTCTGTGTTAGGTCACGTTTGGATAGGTTATGTTTGTTTGGGTCAAGTATCGGTAGCTTTGACTTTTCTGGCACTCCATGCGAACCTATGGATTTCGGCGCCCTTGTCTCCTCTAATATGTTCTGCATGGCAATAGGGAGGCCAGCAATAGTGTACTCGGCACGTTATGTTTAGTTAGTCTGCGATAGGTTTTGTTAGGTTAGGACAGGTTGGGTTAGGGCTACTTTGACTCTTGCGCTATACACTGCTACTCGGCGGCTTCCCGCGCTCTACTGTGCTCCAGTATATTCTGCCCTTTCCTAGGGATGCCAGCAACAGTTGTCCCGGCACGTTAGAATATGTCATGCTACGTTTGTTTACATTACGTTTGGATAGGATAGGACAGGGTAGATTTTACTTCTACGCTATAGGCTGCCATTCGGTGGATCCCTTCGCTCTGCATTGCTCCACTAATCTCTGCTTCTCTGTGGCGTGGCCAGCAGGAGTGGTCGTGGCGCGTTTGGTTGGGTTTGGTTACGTTTGGCTTTGTTAGCGTAGGCTAGGTTGGGTTAGGGTGGTACTCACGTTTGCGCTATACACTGCTATTCGGTGGACCTCTGCGCTCTACTGTGCACCAGTATATTTCGTTTCGCTATGGGGAGGCCCGCAGTAGTGCTCTCCGCACGTTATGTTGGGTTCGATTGCGTTTGGTTAGGTTACATTACGTTAGGTTAGGCCGGGATTGCGTTAACTTTTTTGCTGCACACTGCTAATCTATGGACTTCGGCGCTACAATGTGCCCTATCACGCTCTGCTTGTCTCCGAGGACGCCAGCAATAGTAGCCGCGGCACGTTATGTTGAGTTTGCTATGTCAGGTCGGGATACGTTAGTTTGGGTCATGTCCGTGTATCTTCGACTTTTCCTCTGTACACTGCAATTCTAAGGATTTTTGCGCTCTACTCTCCTCTCATATGATCTGCGTGGCTCTGGGAAGGCTAGCAATAGTGGTGGCGGCACGTTAGGTTGAGATTGGATAGGTTTGGTGATGTTACGATCGGGTATGTTAGGAACGCAATGCAACGGCTCGTGCGCTATACACTGCTCTTCGGTGGATTTCCCCGCTCTACTGATCTCTAATATATTCTGCTTGGCCCTGTTTATGCTAGCAATAGATGTCTCGACTGGTTACGTTTAGTTATTCTACGTTTGGTTCGGTTGGGTTAGGTCCCCTTTGGTTAGGATATCTCTCACTTATGTGGTGTACATTGCTATCTGGTGGCTTTCTGCGCTCTACCGTGCTCTACTATACTTTGCTAGAACATGAGGAGGCCCGTGACACGGCAGGATTTGTTAGGCTACGTTTTGCAATGTCACAATTGTATATGTCAGGAGAGGGCAGTTTTGACTTTTGTGCTATACCCCGCTATTCGGTGGACTTCTACTCCCTACATTGCTCTACTATGCTCTGCCCGACTCTGGGGAGGCCAGTAATTGTTGTCTCGGCGCGTCAGGTTGAGTTATGCTACGCTCGGTTAGGGTACGTCAGCTTGGATTATGTGTGGATAGCTCCAACTTTCGTGGTATGAATAGAATTTCGCTGGATTCCTGCGCTCTAGCGTGCTCTAGTATATTCTGCTTGGCTCTATGAAGGCCAACAGTATTGGACTCGGCAAGATAGTCTCAGTTAAGTTGCTTTTGGTTATGTTACGTTTGTTTAGGTTTGGACAGGATAGCTTTGACTTTTGTGCTGTACACGACTTTTCGGTGGATTCCCTCGCTCTACGTTGCTCTACTATACTCTACTCGACACTCGGGAGGCCAGCAGTAGTAGTTCCGGCACGTTGGGTTTAGTTATGCTACGTTTGGTTAGGTTAGGTTGTGCCAGGTGGGGTTAGGTTATCATCGACTTTTTTGCTCTACAATTCAGTGCGGCGGATTTCTGCTCTCTACGGTGCTGCAGCATATTCTGCGTTGCTGTGGGGAGGTCAGCCGTTGCGGTCTAGGCTCCTTAGTTTCAATTAGGATACGTTTGATTGTGATACGTTTGGTTGGGGTTGGTTAGGATCGCTTTGTCTTTCGTGCTATACACTATTATTCGGTGGACTCCTGCCCTCTACTGTGCTCTACTCTAATCAGCTTGGCCCAGTGGAAGCGAGCAATAGTGGTCGCGGCACGTTATGCTGGGTATACTGTGTCAGATTACGATGTGTTAGTTTGAGTTAGGATTGTGTATCTTTGACTTTTCCGCTGTACACTGCGTTCCTATGGATATTTGCGCTCTACTCTCCTCTAGGACGTTCTGCTTGGTTCTGGGGGGCGGGGGGGGGGGGGCAATTGCGGTGGCGGCACGTTTGGTTGAGTTTGGATACGTTCGGTTGTGTTACGATTTGCTAGGTTAGGATAGGGTAACTATGACTCTTGTGCTACATACTGCCTTTCGGTGGTATTCTCCGCTCTACTGTGCTCTAGTATGATTTGTTAGGCTGCGGGGAGGCCACCAATAGAGGTCTCGGCTCGCTGCGTTTAGATATTCTGCGTTTGGTTAAGTTACGTTAGCTCTGGTTAGGTTTGCGTAGTTTCGACTTTTCTGCTGTACACTGCGATTCTATGGATTTCTGCGCCCTGCTCTTTTCCATTATGCACCGCCTGGCTCTGTGGAGGCCAGCATTGACGTTCGCTGTACATTAGGTTTAGTTACACTACGTTTGGTTAAGGTAGGTTAAGTCTGAGTAGGTCAGGACATGTTCGACTTTTATGCTATACAACGCTATTTGGTGGCCTTCTGCGCTCTACTGTAATCTAGCGTACTCTGCTTGGATCTGGGGAGGCCAGCATTAGTGGTTTCGGCACGTTATGTTGAGTTTAGCTGCGTTTGCTTATTTCACGTTTGGTTAGGTTAGGATAAGGTAGCTTACACTTCTGTGCTATACACTACTGTTCGTTGGATTTCTGCGCTCTACTGTGCTCTTATACGCTCTGCTTGGTGCTGGTGTTACCAGCAGTATTGCGCTCGGCACGTTTGTCTGAGTTAGACTGCGATTGGTTGTGTTACGTTTGGTTATGTGAGGACAGGGTGGCTTTGACTTTTGTGCTACGCACTGCATTTCGGTGGTTTTCAGCGCTCTACGTTGCTCTACTATACTCTGCTGGAATCTTGGAACGGCTGCAGTGGTGGTCGCCGCACGTAAGGTTGGGTTACTTTACGTTTGGCTAGGTTAGGTTACGTTGCGTTAGGTAACAATAGCTTTGAATTTTGTGCTGCACACTGCTATTCCATGGGCTTCTGCGCCCACGTGAGCGCCATCGCACTCTGGTCGTCCCAGTGGTCGCAAGGAGTAGTGCTCTCGGCACGTTTTGCTGAGCTATGATGCGTTCGTTTAGGTTAGGCTGGAACAGAAATGGTTAGCATAGCTCCGACTTTTATTCTATACACTGCTATTCGGACGATTTTAGTGTTCCAAATTGCTCTGCGATATCTCTGCTTAGCTCTCGTGATGCCAGCAGCAGCGGTCGTGGCACGTCAGGTTGGGTCCCGTAACGTCCGCCTATGTTACGCTTTGTTAAGTTAGGATAGGGTAGCTTTGACTCTTGTGCTGTACACAGCTATTCGGTGGTCTTCCGCGCTCTACTGCGGTCTAATATTCCCTGCTTTGACCTGGGATGGCCAGAAATTGTGGCGGCGGCGCGTTAGGTTGTGTTAGGTTAAGTTTGGTTAGGTTACGTTTTTTTTCGTTGGATTAGGATGTCTTCCACTTTCGTGCTATACACTGCCATCCTATGGAACTCTGCGCTGTACACTCCTCTAATATGCCCTGCTTGGCTGTGGGGAGGACAACAGTTGGGTGCTAGGCGCGTCAGTTTGGGATTGTCTACGTTCGGTTATGTCTGGTTAGACTGGATTAGGTTAGGATATATCCTACTTTTCCACTGGACACTACTAATCGAGCGGTTTCAGCGTAGCACATTGCTCCGCTATACTCTGCTTAGCTCTCGCGAGGCCAGCATTGGCTTTCGTGGCACGTCACGTTGGGTTATGTTACGTCTGCTTATGTTACGTTTGGTTAGGTTGGGATAGGGTAGCTTTGACTTTTGCGCTATAAACTACTTCGGTGGGTTTCTGCGCTCTACTCTGCTCTAATATGCTCTGCTTGGCGCTGGGGACGCCAGCAATAGTGCTCTCGTTACGTTAGGTTGAGTTATGTTACGTTTGGTTAGGCAACGTTCTGTTATGTTAGGAAAGGATAACTTTGACTTTTGCGCTATACGCGGCTATTCGGTGGATTCCTGCGCTCTGCTGTGCCCTAGTATGTTCTGCTGAGCTCAGTAGAGGCCAGAAATAGATGTCTCGGCTCGCTACATATAGATATTCTGCTTTTGGTTTGGTTACGTTAGCTCTGGTTAGGTTTGTATTGTTTCGACTTTTCTGCTGTACACTTCGATTCTATAGATTTCTGCGCCCAACTCTACTCTATTATGCTCCGCCAGGCTCTGTGGATGCCAACAATAGTGTTCGCTGTACGTTGGGTACAGTTACTCTACTTTTGGATGGGTTATGTTAGGCGTGGATAGGTCAGGATATCTTTGACTTTTGTGCTATACGTCGCTATTTGGTGGCTTTCTGCGCTCTGCTGTGATCTACTATACTCTGCTCAACTCGGGGGAGGCCAGAAATAGTGGTCATGGCAAGATAGGTTTTGTTAGGCTACGTTTGGTAATGATACGATTGGTTGTATAGGATAGGGTAGTCTTGACTTTGTGCTATACACAGCTGTTCGGCGGTCTCCTGCCCTCTATATTGCTCTACTGTACACTGGTCGGTCGAGGAGACCAGAAATTGTGATCTTGGCACGTTAGTTTTTGTTAGGTTACGTTTGGATAAGTTAAGTTGACTTCGGTTAGGTTAGGGCAACTGCGACTTTCCTGCTATATACTGCGATTCCAAGGTTTTCTGCGCTCTACACTCTTCTATTATGCTCTGCATGGCTCTGTGGTTGCCAGCAATACTGGTCGCAGCACGTTAACTTTCGATTGGTTACGTTTGATTGGGTTAGGTTCGGTTGTATTAGGTTTGTATAGCTTTGACATATGTGCTCAAAACACATATACAATGGACCTCTGTGCTCCAATATGCTAAATAATATTCTGCTTGTCTCTGGGGAAGCCTGCAATAGAGGTCGCGGCACGTAATGTTTAGTTACTCTACGTTTGGTTAGGATAGGTTCGGCCTGGTTAGGTTAGGATATCATTGACTTTTGTCCTATACGCAGTTGTTCGATTGATTCCTGCCCTCCGCTACACTCTACACTACCCTGCTGGACACTGGGTGGGCCTGAAATAGCGGCCGTGGCACGATTCGTTGAGTTTGTCTACGTTACGTTATGTTATGCATGTGTTAGGTTTGGATATCTTTGACTTTTCCACTGCACAATGCGATTCTGTGGGTTTCTGCGCCCTGCTGTTCTCAAATGTGTTCTGCTTGGCTCTGGGGAGGCCAGAAATGGGGGCCGCGGCATGTTAGGTTTTGTTAGGTTACGTTGTGCTCGTTTATGTTCGCATGCGCAAGGTTTGGATAGCTTTGATTTTTCTGGCATGGACTGCCATTGTATAGTTTTCTGCGCCCTTCTCTCCTCTAATATGTTCTGCCTTGCCAGGGAGGACAGCAATATGGACACGGCACGGTAGGCAGTGTCAGTTGACGCGTGGTTAGGTTAGATTTGGTTGCGTGAGGGCGGGTAGCTTTGACTTTTGTGCTGTACACTGCAATTCGGTGTATTCCTGCGCTCTACTGTGATCTAATATTCCGAGCTTTGATCTGGGAATGCTTGAAATTGTGGCCGCGGCGCGTTAGGATGTTTCAGGTTACGTTTGTTTAGGTTAGGTTTTTTCGGGTTAGGTTAGGATATCACTGACTTTTGCGCCTTACACTGCCATGCGGCGGATTTCTGCTCTGTACTGTGCTCTGGTATATTCTGTTTGGCTATGTGGTGCTCAGCAAAAGCGGTCTAGGCGCGTTAGGTTGGGTTTGGTTGCGCTCGGTTTTGTTCTGTTTGGCTAGGTTAGGTTAGGTTTGACTAGGTTAGGTTCCGTTTGGTTAGGTTAGGCTACAATAGCTTTGACATTTGTGCTACGCACTGCTATTCGGCGGATTTCTGCGCACTACTGTGTTCAAGCATGCTCTGCTTTGCTCTGCGGTGGTCTTAAGTAGTGGCCGCGACGTGTTAGGTTGGGTTACGTTACGTTCGTTTAGGTTATGTTAGGTTAGCTATGGTAAGGATGTCTTCGACTTTTGCGCTTTTCAGTACATTGCGGTAGTTTTCTACGATCTGCTGTTCTCTAGTATGCTCCGCTTGGCTCTGCGGAGGCCATATATGGTGGTCTCGGCACGTCGGGTTCAGTTATGTTGTGTTTGAGTATGTTACGATTGGTTTAGTTAGGAGAGTGTAGCTACGACTTTTGTGCTGTAGACTGCCATTCGGCGGATTACTGCACTCTGCTGTGCTCTAATATGTTCAGCTTGGCTCTGGGAAAGACAGCAATTATTGTAACGGCAAATTACATTGTGTTATGCTACGTTTGGTTAGGATGGATAAAGTTAGGTTTAGTTAGGGTATCTTACGCTTCTCTGCTCTGCACTGCAAGGCGAAGGATTTCTGCGTTCCACTGCGCCCTGGCATATTCTGATTGGCCATGCGGATGTGAGCAACTGTGGTCTAGGCACAATGGGTTCAGTTATGTTACGTTCGGTTATGTCACGTTTGGTTTTGCTAGGCAAGGATAGCTTTGACTTTTGTGCTATACACTGCTATTCGGTGGATCTCTGCGCTCTACTGTTTTCGAATATTCTCTGCTTTCCTCTGGGGAGGGCAGAAATAGTGGTCCCGGGGCGTTGGGATGAGTTAGGTTACATACGGTTGCGATACGTTTGGTTAGGATAGGACAGGGTAGCTCTGACTATTGTGCTATACACTGCTGTTCAGTGGATTTCTGCACCCCACTGCGCTCTAGTATGTCCTGCTTGGATGTTGGGAAGCCTGGAATAATGGTCTCGCCACGTTACATTGAGTTACGCTACGTTCGGTTAGTTTAGGTTAGTTCATGTAAGGATTGGACATCTTTGACTCTCTTGCTATACACAGCAATGCAGCGGGTTTCTACGCTGTACCGTTTCATTGTATATTCTGCTTGTCACAAAGTCCAAAGCTACCCTATCCTAATCTAGTGAAACCTAACCTAACCAAACGCAGCCTCACTCACACTTACGTGGTGAGACTACTACTGCTGCAACCCCAGAGACATGCAGAACATACTAGAGCACAGTAGAGCACTGAAATCCGCCGAATATCAGTGCACAGCACAAAGGTGAATGCTATCCTAACCAAACATAGCAGAACCGGTACTAACCCAAAGTAACATAGCTCAGCATTACGTTCCGCAGCCGCGATTGCTGGCCTCCCAGAGCCAAGTAGAACATATATTGGATAGTAGGATGCAGAAATCCATAGAATCGCAGTGTATGTTAGAAAATTCTAAGCTACCCAAGAAAAACCCAAACCAAAGGGCCAAACCGGACGGAGCCAGTCGCAACGTATCGTGCTGCGACCTCTTTTGCTGGACTCCCCAGAGCCAAGCTTAATATAGTAGAGCACAGCATAACGTAGAAATCCACCTAACATCAGTGTATACGACGAAAGGCAAAACTTTCCTAACCTAACCCAAACTATCGTAACCTAACCGAACGTAACTTAACGCAAACTAACGTGCCGAGACCACTTCCACTGGCATATCAATGGTCGAACAGAGTATAGTAGAGCAATGTACAGCACAGAAATCCGCCGAAGAGCAGAGTGTAGCATAAAATGGAAGACACCCTAACCTAACCTGTCCTAACCTAACTTAACCCTACGTAGCGTGGCTCAACATATGGTGGCGAGAATACAATTGCTGGCCTCCCCAGAGCCAATCAGGGCATATTAGAGCAATATAGAGCGCGGAAGTCCACCGAATAGCGGTGCATAGCGCAAAAGTCGAAGCTATCCTCACCTAACCTAGCCGAGCCTAACATAACCATACGTAATCTATCTCAAACTAGCGTTCCGAGACCACTATTACTGGCCTCCGCGGTTCCAAGCAGAACATACTAGCACGCAGTAGACGCAAAGACCCACCGAACAGCAGTGTACAGCACGTACGTCAAAGCTCTCCAAACCTAATCCAGACTAACGTAACCTAGCCAAACGTAGCCTACCTAAACCTAACGTGCCTAGGCCATTATTGCTAGCATCCCCAGAGCCAAGAAGAGTACATTAGAGCAACGAAGAGCGCAGAAATCCGCCAAATAGCAGTGTGTAGCGCCAAAGTCAAAGCTATCCTAACCTAACACATCGCAACCTAACCTATTCAAGCGTAATGTAACTCAACCTAACGTTTGGCGACAACAACTGCTGCCCTCCCTAGAGTCTAGCAGGGTATAGTGTATCAACGTAGAGCGCAGGAATTCACCAAATTGCTGTGTGGTGCACAATAGCCAAAGATACCCTGTCCTAATATATCCAGACGTAACATAACCTAACGAAACCTAACCCAGACTAACGTGCCGAGAACAATACCGCTGGCATGCGCATAGCCAAGCAGAATATACTAGAGCACAGTAGAGAGCAGGAATTCAACGTATAGCAGTGTATAGCACAAACGTCAAAGCTGTCCTTTTCTAACGTAACCAAACCTAAAATTACCAAACGTAGCGCAACCCATTCTAACGTGCTGAGACCACACTTGCTTGCCCCCCCTCCCCAGAGAAAATCAGAACATGCTAGAGCACAGTAGAGCGCAGTAGTAGACCGAAAAAAAGTCTACACCACGAAAGTCTAAGCAACCCAAGCCTAACCCAAAGTAACATAACCTCACCGAACCAAGCCTAACTCAACCTAATGGGCCGAGACGACTATTATTGGCCTCCCCAGTGTCGAACAGAGTGCAGTAAAGCAATGTAGTGGGTAGACATCCCCCGAATAGCGGTGAACATCACAAAAGTCAAACCTATCCTATCCGAACCAGAACAACCGTAACATTACCAAACGTAGCCTGACACAACTTATCGTGCCATGACCTCATCTGCTGGCCTCCCCAGAGCCCAGTAGAATATACTAGAGCACAGTAGGGCGCAGAAATCCAACGCATAAAACTGTATACCACGAAAGTCAAAGCTATGTATGCCTTACCCAAAGCAGAGTAACCTAATCAGACGTAGCGGAACTGAACCTAACGTGCCGAGACCGCCTTTGCTGGCCTCCTCAGAGCCAAGCAGAGCGAATTAGAGCACAGTGGGGCGCAGAAATCCGCCGCATCGCAGTGTAAATCACAAAAGTCAAAGATATTCTATCCAAACCAAACCAAACGTAGCATAACCAAACGCAACATAACTCAGACTAACGTTCCGAGACCAATACAGTTGGCCACCACAAAGCCAAGCAGAACATACTAGAGCACAGTAGAGCGCAGGAGTTCACCGAACTACAGTTTGTACCACGAAAGTCGAAGCAATTCGGACCTAACCGAGAATAATATAACCTAACCAAAGGTAGCCGAACCCAACCTAACGTGCCTAGACTGCTATTACTGGCCTCCCAGTTACAAGCAGATGTCAGTAGAGCAACGCAGTGGTCAGAATCGACCGAATAGCAGTCTGTAGCACAAAAGTCGAAGCAATTCTAAACAAACCTATCCAACCCTTGCCAAGCCAATGTTTACATAACCCAACCTAGCGTGTCGGGACCACTACTACTGGCCTCCCTGGAGCCAACCAGAGCACGTTAGAGCTCAGTAGATCGCAGAAATTCAACGTAGAGCAGTGTACAGCATAAAAGTCAAAACAATCCGAACCAAACGCAAACAAATGTAACCTAAACAAACGTAGCCCAACACAAAACAATGTGCCGCTACTACTACTGCTGGCCTCCCCAGGGCCAAGCGGAATAGAGTAGAGCACATTAGAGTCCAGAAATCCGCCGAATAACAGTGAAGAGTACGAAAGTTATAGTTATACAAACCGAAAAAGGCATAACCTAACATAACAAAACGTAACATTATCCAGCCTTACGTGCCGTGACCTATATTGCTGGTCGCCCAGAGCCAAGCAGGAAATATTGGAGGGCAGTTCTGCGCAGAAACCCACCGCAAAGCTGTCTATAGCACAAAAGTCAAAGCTATCGTGACCTTACCTAACCAAACGTGACATAACGAAACCTAACGTGCTCAGTCCATTATTGCTGACTTCCCCAGGGAGGAGCAGAGGACACTAGAGCTATGTAGAGCGCAGAAATCCACCGAATATCAGTGTATAGCACAAAAGCCAAACCTATCCTATCCTAACCTGACCAAACGTAGCGACACCAAGCGTAACATAACTCAGCCCTAAATAACGAGACCTCTATTGTTGCCCTCCCTAGAACCGAGAGGAATTTATTGCAGCACATTGGAACGCAGAATTCCAGCGAATAGCAGTGTATATCATAAGAGTCAATGCTATCATTTCCTAACATAACAAATTTTCACAATGCCAAACGTAACGTATCTCTACCCAACGTGTCGGACCACCACCGGTGCTGGCGGCACCATGGCCAGCAGAACATAGTAGAGCAGAGTAGAGCCGGAAATCCACCGAATAACGGCGTATAGCACGATTGTCAATGCTATCCATACCGAACTTAACCAAACCTATCCTAACCGAACGTAGACTAACTCAACATAACGTGCAGCTACTACAATTGCTGTCCTCCCGGATCCAAGCAGGACATATTAGAGCTTAGTAGAACGCAGATTTCCACCGAAGATCGGTGTATAGCACAAAAGTCAAAGCTACCCAATCCCAACATAACCAACCTACACGTAACCAAACGTAACGTACCCAAACCAACGTGCCGAGAACACGACTGCTGGCTTCCATAGAACCAAGCTGAACACACTAGAGCGTAGTAGAGCGCAGATGTACACCGACAAGCAGTATATAGCCAAAGTCAAAAATATCATATTCTAACATAACGTATCTTAACATAACAAAACGTAACTTAACTCAACGTAACGTGCCGAGACCACTACTGCTGGCCATCCCAGGGCACAGCAGTAAATACTACGGCACAGTGGAGCGCAGGATGCATAGAATAGCAGCGCGTAGCAAAAGTCAAGCCATCCCCTCATAGTATAACGAATCATAACATAACCAAATGTAACCTTACTCAACGTAACGTGCCGCGAACTCTATTGATGGCCGACCCGTGGCCGGGCAGAATGTAGTAGAGCGAATACGAGCGCAGTAATACTCCTTATAGCAGTGTATAGCACATAAGTCGCAACCATACATGCCTAACACAAGCTAACATAACATATCCAAACGCAGCCTACATCAACGTAATGTGCCGCGGCCACCACTGGTGGCATTCCCTGGTCTACGCTTAATATAGTAGAGCACAGTACAGCGCAGAAATGATCCGACTAGCAGTGTACACCACAAAAGTTTAAGTTACGGTGACCGAGCTTAACCTACCCTGATCCAGCGAAACGTAGCATAAATCAACCTAACATGACGAGACCACTATTTCTGGCATCCACAAGGACTAGCAGAATGTACTAGATCACAATGGTGCGCAGAAACCCACCGCTTTTCAATGAAAAGCGCGAAAGTATGTCGTACACCGACATAACCTGACCTTTCATAACCTACCCAAACGTAGTGTAACAAAGCTTGACGTGACGAGACCAACATTTCTGGCCTCCCCAGTGCCAAGCATGGCCTATTAGAGAACATTAGAGCGCAGAAGTCCGCCGAAAAGCAGTGAACAGCACAAAAGTCAAAGTAGCCTACCCCAACCCAGCCAAACGTATCACATCCAAACGTAGCCAAACTCAATCCAACACGACGACACCACTATGGCTGGACCCCACAGAGGCAAGCAGAATGTACTAGAGGACAGCAGAGTGCAGAAATCCACATCATTGCATTGCATAGCACAAAAGTCAAACACACCCTGATATAACATACCTGACCGCACCTAACCTAGCCAAACGTAGTGTAACTCAACATAACGTGACAAAACCAATGTTGATGGCCTCCCCATAGCCAGCCAGAGCACACTAGAGCACATTAGAGCGCAGGAATGTACGGGATAGCGGCGCATACAGCAAAATTCGAAGTAGTCCATCCTAACCTAGCCAAGCGTAATACGACCCAACCTAACATGGCGAGACCCCTATTGCTAGACCTCACATATAAACGCAGAATGTACCAGTGCACTGTAGTGCGCAGAAATCCACCGCATTACAGTGAATAGCACAAAAGCCGTAGATATCCTAACCAACCCCAACCAAACCTAACCTATCAAAACGCAGCATAGCACAAAATTGAGTGCCACGGCCACTGCTCCTGGCCTCCCAGAAGCCAAGCTGAACGCAGTAGAGCACAGTGAGTCACAGAAATCCACCGAATAACAGTTTACAGCACGAAAGTCTATGCAATCCTAACCAAACTTAGCCCAAACTAACATAACCAAACATAATCTAACACAAAATAACGTGCCACGCCGACTATTCCCCGCCTCCCCAGAGTCGGGCAGAGTATAGTAGGACAACGTACAGCGCAGAAATCCAGCCAATTGCAGTGTATGGCACAAAAGTCGTAGAAATCCTAACAATGCCTTCCTAATCAACCCTAACGAAACGTAACATAAATCAGCCTGACGTGCCGATACCACTATTACTGGCCAGCCCAGAGCCAAGCAGAGAATATTAGAACTCTGTAGAGAGCAGAGGACGGAGGATAGCAGTGTATAGCACAGATACCTAAACTATCCCTTCCTAACATCAACAAACGTAACATATCCAAACGTATCCAAACCAAACCCAACTCAATATAACATGATGGGGCCACTATTGCTGGCCCCCACAGATACAAGATGAATGTGCTAGATCACAGTATTGCGCAGAAATCCACCGTATTGCAGTGAACAGCACAAAAGCCGTTGATATCGTAACCTAACCTGACCTAACCTAAGCTGACCAAGCGTAGCACAGCTCAGCGCTACTTGCCGCGACCACTGCTCCTGCCCTCACCCGAGCCAAGGAGAATGTAGTAGAGGAGAGTAGATCACAGCAACACGCCGAATGACAGTGTAAAGCACGATAGTACGAGCTATATTGACCAAACGTAGCCTAACCTAGCCCGACCAATCGTAACACAACTCAAACTAACCAGCCGCGGCCACAATTGCTCACAGCCCCAGAGTCGAGCAGAGTATAGTAGAGGAATGTAGAGATCTTAATACACCGAGTAGAAGTGTGTAGCACAAAATTCGAAAATAAACTATCCTAATCTGACCTAACCTGACCTAGCCGGACGTAGAATAGCTCAACTTTACTTGCTGCGACCACTGCTCCTGGCCTCCCCTGAGCCAAGCAGAGTGTAGCAGAGCGCAGTAGATCACTGAAGTTCGCGCAAAGACAGTGTACAGTACGAAGGTCAGAGCTACCCTAACTAAACGTTACCCAACCTAACCCAACCGAATGTAACATAAATCATCCTGCCGTGCCACGACCACAATTGCTCGCATCCTCAGAGTCTAGTAGTGTACAGCAGAGCAGTGTAGAACGCAGGAATCCTCCGAAAACCAGTTTATAGCACAGAAGTCGGTGATATCCTGACGGAGCCTTCCTAACTTAACCTAACGATACGTAGCCTTATTCAACCAAACGTGCCGAAACCACTCTCACTGCCCCCCCCCCCTCGCCGTGATCAAGGCAGAACTAATTGGAGCACAATAGGGCTCAGTATAGCGCAGAGCCTATCTGTCCTGCTTGGCTCTGGGGAGGCCAGCAATAGTGGTTTCGGCGCTTAATGCTGTGTCAGGTTACTTCGGTTAAGTTGGGTTATGCTAAGTTTGGTCAAGTCTGCTTTAACTTTTGTGCTGCACAATGCTGTTCGACAGATTTCTACGCTCTACTGTACTCTGGTATGTCCTACTGGGCTCTGGGGTGAGCAGCAATAGTGACCTCGGCACGTTAGGTTTAGTTATGCTACGATCGGTTATGTTATGTTTGTTTCGGTTGGGTATGGATAGCTTCGTTTTTCGCGTTATACACTGATATTCGGTGGAATTCTGCGCTCTACTGTCCTCTACCATACTCTGCTCGAAACTGGGGGGGGGGGGGGGGGGGGCATTGGTGATATATTATGCTTGGCTCTGTGGAGGCAAGCAATAGTGGTTTTGGCATGTTAGGTTGAGTTAATCTACCTCTGATTATGTTACGTTTGGCTATGCTAGGATATGGTAGCGTCGACTATTATGCTATGCACTGCGATTCTATGTACTTCTGCGCTCTACTCCCCTCTAATATGTTCCGCTTGGCTCTGAGAACGGCAGCAATAGAGAGTCTCGTCCCGTTAGGGAGGGTTAGGTTCCGTTCCGTTCCGTTACGTATGGCTAGGTCAGAATAGGACAGATATGACATTTGTGCTATAACCGCTATAGGATGGGTTTCTTCGCTATACTGTGCCCTAAAATAGTCTTCTCGTCTATGGGGCGACCAGTAATAGTTGTCTCGTCACGTTCGATTTAGTTGGAGCTCTCCAAACCTAAACTGGACTAACAGAACCAAACCTAACGTAGCCTGACTTACGTGGTTACACAGTTTTTCTGTGGATTTCTACGCTCTACTGTGTTCTAGTGTGTGCAGCTTGTCTCTGGATAGGCACGGAACAGTGGTCTCGGCACGTTAAGTTCAGTTACGTTACGTTCCTTTATATCACGTATGGATATGTTACGACAGGGTAGGGTTGACTTTTGCTCTATCGACTGCTCTTCGGTGAATTTCTTCGCTCTACATTGCTCTACTACACTCTGCTCGGCTCCCGGAAGGTCAGAAAACGTTGTACTGGCACGTCTGGTCCAGTCTGTCTATGTTTGATTAGGATGGGTTAGGGAAGTATAGGTTACGATATTTCTGACATTTGTGCTATGCACTGCTATTTGGTGAACTCCTGCTTTCTGCTGTGCTCTAACCGGCCCTGCATTTCTGTGGTGATGGCAGAAATAGTGACCGCAGTACGTTAGGTTGCGTTGCGTTACGTTTGGTTTTGGTTACGGCAGCATGGGATAGGTTTGGATAGCTTTGACCCTTCTGCCATACACTGCCATCATTTGACCTCTGCGTTCCACTCTCCACTAATATGTTCTACTTGGCGATGGGGAGTCCAGAAATAGTGGTCTCGGCAAGTCAGGTTGAGATTGGTTACGTTTGGTTACATTCCGTTTTGTCAGGTTAGGATAGAAAGGCTTTGTCTTTAGTGCTATACGCTGCTGTACGGCGGATTTCTGCTCTCTACTGTGCTCTAATGTATTCTGCTTGGCTCTGTGGAGGCCAGCAATAGTTGCCTCGGCAGGTTAGGTTGAGCTAGGTTATGTTTGGCTAAACTAGGCTAGGTTTGGTAAGGATAGCTTCGACTTTTGTTCTATACGCTGAAATTCGGACGATATTTGCGCTCTGCATTGCTCTACTAGCCTCTGATTGTCTCTGTGGATGCCAGCAATAGCGATCGTGGCACGATATAGTGTATTAGGTTACGTTTTGTTAGGTTAGCGTAGGTTAAGTTTGATCAGGATGGCTGTGACTTTCGTGCTATGCACCGTTGTTCGGGGATACCTGATCTCTGCTATGCTCTATTATGACAAGCTTTGCTCCGAGGAGGTCAGAAATAGCGGTCGCGGCACGTTAGGTTGAGTTTTGTTACGCTTGGTTAGGTTACGTTAGCATGGGGTAGGTTCGGATGTCCTTGACCTTTCTGCTATACACTGCCATTTTACGGATTTCTGCGCCCTGCTCTCGTCCGATATGTTCGGCATAGCGCTGTGGATGCCAGCAATGGTGTTCTCGACACGTTAGTTTGAGTTAGGCTTCGTTTGGCTGGGTCAGGTTATGTTATGTTAGGTCAGTATATCTTTGTCTTTTGTGCTTTGCATTTCAGTGCCGCGGACTTCTGCGCGCTCCTGTGCTATAGTATATTCTGCTTTGCTCTGCGGAGGTCAGCAACAGTGGTTTCGGCACTTTAGGTTGAGTTAGGTTACGTTTGGTTTTACTATGCATGGTCATGATAGGCTGGATTAGCTACGACTGTTGCGCTGAACACTTGTCTTCGGTGGATTCCTGCGCTCTACTGTGATCTAATATTCCCTGCTTCGATCAGGGAATTCCAGAAACTGTGGCCGCGGCGCGTTAGGCTGTATTAGCTTACGTTTGGTTAGGTTCGTTTTGTGTGGGTTAGGTTAGGATATCTTTGACTTACGTCCTATACACTGCCACTCCATGGACATGTGTGCTCTACTATGCTCTAACATATTCTGCTTGTCTCTAGGGAAGCCAGCAATAGTGAGCGCGGCACGTTATGTATAGTTATTCTACGCTTGGCTAGGCTAGATTAGGCCTTGTTTGGTTAGGGTATCTTCGACCTTTGTGCTATACAATGCTATTTGGTGGCTTTCTGCGCACTACGGTCCTCTACAGTACACTGCTCGACTCTGCGGAGGCCAGCAATTATTGTCGTAGCACAATAAGTTTTGCTATGTTACGTTTGGTTATGTTACGTTTGGTCTGGTTGGGATAGGGTAGCTTCGACTTTTGTGCTCTACACTGCTGTACAGATGATTTCTGCGCTCTACTGTGCTCTCATACAATCTGCATGTCTGTGGGGTGGCCAGCAGTAGCGGCCTCGACACGTTAGGTTCAGTTGAGTTACGCTTTGTTCGGTTAGGGTAGGTCATGTGTGGTTAGGATGGCGTTGAAATTTGTGCTGTACGCTGCTATTCGGAGGATTCTTCTCCCTACTACGCTCTATTATTACGTTGGGTTAAGTTATGTTACTTTTGGATTGGATACGTTAGCATTGGTTAAGCTTGGATATCTTTGCCCTTTCTGCTATACACTGCCATTCTATCCATTTCTGAGCTTCACTGTCTTCCAATATGTTCTGCATGGCGGCGCGGAGTCCAGCAATAGTGTTCGCGTCACGATATGTTGAGTTAGACTATGTTTGGTTAGGTTCCGTTGGCTTGGGTTAGGCATGTGTAGCTTAGACTTTTCCGATATGTACTGCGATTCTATGGATTTCTGCGTTCCACTATACACTGACACGTTCTGCCCGCCTGCGGGGATGCCAGCAATCGTGATCGCGGCATTTTAGGTTGCGTTATGTTACGATTGGTTGTATCACGATTTGCTATGTTAGGAGGTGATATCTGCGACTTTCGCGCTGTACACGGCTTTTCGGTGGATATCAGCGCTCCACAGTGCTCTAGTATGTTCAGCATTGCACTGAGAAAGCCATCAATAATGTCCTCGGCACGTTATGTTGAGGTAGGCTACGTTTGTCTAGGTTAGGTTAGGATACGTTTGGTTAGGATTGCTCCGACTTTTGTGCTCTGCACTGCAATTCGGTGGGTTTCTGCGCTCTACTGCGCTCTATTCTGTACTACTTACCTCTGGGAAGGGCAGCAATAGTTGTCTCGGCACTTTGGGTTGAGTTATATTACGTTTGGTTAGATTAGGTTGGTATAAGTTTGGTTAGGGTAGTTTTGACTTTTGCGCTATACACCGCCTTTCGGTGGATTTCTGCGCCCTACCTTACTCTAACATGCTCTGCTTGGCTGTGGGAGCCCAGCAATAGTAGTCTCGTAGCGTTATTTTGAGTTAGGCTATGCTCTGCTATGTTACGTTTGGCTAGGTGTGGATAGCGAAGCTACGGCTTTTGTGATAGACGCTGCTCTTCGGTGGATTTCTGCGCTCTACATTGCTCTAATATACTTGTCCTCTCTTTGGGAAGTCCAGCTATACTAGTCTCGTCACTTCATTTTGAGCTATACCACGTTCGGATAGGTTACCTTAAGACAGGTTTGGTGAGGACATCTTCCACTTTTCTGCTATACGATGCAATGCGGTTGGTTAACGAGCTCTTCTGTACTCTAGTACATTTTGCTTGGGTCTGTAGGGGCTAGTGCTAGCGGTCTCGGCACGTTAGGTTTAATTATTGTACGTTCGGTTAGGTTAGGCTGCGTCTGGTTAGGTTAGGCTGCGTCTGGTTAGGTTAGGACATCTTTGACCTTTGAGCTATATATTGCTGCTTGGAGGCTTTCTGCGCCCTACAGTGCTCTAGTATATCATGCTTGGCTATGTGGTGGCCAGCAGTAGAGCTCTCGACACGTTGAGCTGAGTTAAGTTACGTTTGGTTATGTTACGTTTGGTCAAGCTAAGAGAGGAGAGCTTTGCCTTTTGTGCTGCACACTGCTGTTTGGGAGATTTCTGCGCTCTTCTGTGCCCTAGTTTGCTATGGTTTGCCCTGGCGATGCCGGCAATTTCGGTCGTGGCACGTTTAGTTGGGTTATGTTACGTTTGGTTAGGATAAGTTAGGTTATGCTAGGACAGAGTGGCTTAGGCTTTTCTGCTATACACTGCTCTTCGGTGGATCTTTGCGCTCTACTGTGCTCTAGTGTATTCTGCTTGACCAATGTGAGTCCAGCTGTATTGTTCTCGGCACGTTTGTCTGAGATATGTTGCGTTTGGTTTGGTTACGGTAGGGTAGCATAGGGTCTCGTGCTATACACTGCTATTCGGCGGATTCATACGCTCTACATTTCTCTTCTATACTCTGCTCGGCACACGGAAGGCCCGCAATAGTGGTCTCGGCACGCTAGGTTGAGTTAGGCAAAGTTTGGTTGGGTCACAGTAGTCTGGGTTAGGTGTCGATAGCTTTGTCTTACGTGGTATACGCAGATGATCGCAGGACTATTAAGATCTACTGTGGAGTAGTATGTCCTACTTGGCTCTGGTGAGGGCAGCAGTAGTGATCTCGGAATATTAGGCTGAGTTCGGTTACGCTTGGTTACGTTACGTTTGGCCTGGAAAGGACAGTATAGCATTGACTTTCGCGGTATACACCGTATACCGCTGATTTTTGCGCTATGCTGTGCTCTAATATGTTCTGCTTGGCCCTGGGTTTGCCAGCATCCGTAGTCGCGGAACGTTATGTAATGTTATGTTACCTTTGGTTATGTAAGGTTAGGCTATGTTTGGACAAGGTAGCTTTCACTTTTGTGATATGCATTGCAATTCGGTGGAATTCTGCTGTCTACTGTGCTCTAGCATATTCTGCTTGTCTCTGGGACGGGCAGCAATAGCGGCCACATTACGTTAGGTAGTGTTAGGTTAGGTTTGATTACGCTACGTTTGGTTATGTTAGGACAGGATAGCTTTGACTTTTATGCTATACACGGCTATTCGATCGATTTCTGCGCCCTACTGTGTTCAAGCACATTCTGCTTGGCTCAGCGGAGGCAAGCACTATTGGTCTCGGCGCGTTAGTTTGAGTTAGGCTGCGTTTGGATAGGTTTCGTTTGTTTGTGATAGGTACGGACTGATCTGACTTTCGTGCTGTACACTGCTATTCGGTGGATTTGTGCCCTCTACTGTGCTCTAGTATGTCCTGCTTGGCTCTGCGGAGGGCAAAAACAAATGTGTCGGCACGTTAGGTTGAGTCATGCTATATTCGGCTATGTCCAGTTGGTTTGGGTTAGGCATGGGTAGCTTCGACTCTTGTGATATATACAGCGACAATATGGCCTTCTGCGCTCCACTCTCCACTAACGTTTTCCGCTTGACCCTTGCGAGGGCAGCAATAGTTGTTGCGGCACGATAGGTTGAGTTTTGTTAAGCTTGGTAATGTTACGGTTGGCTATATTGGGAGAGGATAGCTTTGACTTTAGTGCTATAGTCTGCTGTTAAGTGGATATCTTCTCCCAAAAGTGCTGTAATGTTTTCATCTTCGCTCTGGCAGGGCCAGCGATAGAGGTCTTTGCACGTTATGATGTGACAGGTTACGTTCGGTTAGTATGGGTCGGGCTAAGTTTTGACTGGATAGCTTTAACTTTTGTGCTGTACACTGCTATTCGGTGGACTTCTGCGCTCTACTGCGCTATGGTATGCCCTGCTTGTCTCTGGGGATGGCAACAATAGCGGTCTCTGCACGATAGACTGTGTCAGGCTATGTTTGGTCATGTTACGGTTGGATAGGTTAGGAGAGGAGGGCTGTGACTTTAGTGCTATACGCTGCTATTAGAAGGATTTCTGCTCCATACAGTCCTCTAATATTCTCAGCTTGGCTCTGCGAAGGCCAGCAATAGTGGTCTCGGCACGATAGGTTTATTTATGCTGTGTTTGCTTATGTTCCGTTGTTTTGGGATAGGTTTGGGTAGCTTCGACTTTTCTGATACACACTGGGATTATATGGATATCTGCGTTCTACCCTCTACTTATTTGTTCCGCTTGGCTCTGGAGTGGCCGGCAATAGTGGTCTCGGCTCGGTATGTTGAGTCAGGTTACGTTCGGCTAGGTTGGGAAAGGCAATGTTTGGTTAGGATAGCTTCAACTTTTGTGCTGTACAATGATGTACAATGGATTTCTGCGTTCTACTGTGCTCTACTATTTCCGCTTGGCTCTGTGGAGGGCAGCAATCGCGGTCTGGTAACGTTAGTTTGTGTTAGGCAATGTTTGGTTCTGCTCTGTTTGAATGGGTTATGCTCGAGTACCTTTGACTTTTCTAATATACACTTCGATTCTATGGATTTCTGCGTTCAACTCTCCACTAATACGGTCTGCTTGACTCTGGGGAGGCCAGCAATGCTCGTGGCGGCACGTTAAGTTGAGTTGTGTTATGTTTGGTTATGTTACGATTGCTTTGGTTAGGAGGGTATAGCTTTGTCTTTAGTGCTGTAGTCTGCTGTTAGGTCGATTTTTGCGACCTTCAGCGCTCTAATGCTTTCAGGTTGTCTCTGGGAATGCCAGAAATAGTGGCCTCGGCACGTTATGTTGAGACAGGGAACGTTCGGTCAGGTTGGTTCGGGCTACGTTTGGTCAGTGTAGCTTTAACTTTTGTGCCGTACACTGCTATTGGGTGGATTTCTGCGTTCTACTGTGCTCTGGCATTTACTGCTTGGCTTTGGGGAGGGCAGAAGTAGCGGTCTCGGCACGCTAGGTTGAGTCAGGCTATGTTTGGTTATGTTCCTTTGGTTTGGGTTAGGCTTGAGTGGCTTTGACCCTTCTGATACACACTGCGATTATATGGATCTCCGCGTTCTACTCTCCATTAGCGTGTTCCGCTTGACTCTGTCGAGGCTAGCAGTCGTGGTGGTGGCACGTTTGGTTTAGTTGGGTTATGTTCTATTCTGTTACGTTTGGTTAGGTTTGGAGAGGATGGCTTTGACTTTAGTGTTACAGTCTGCTATTAGGAGGATTTCTGCTACCTACAGTGCTTTAATATTTTCTGCTTGGCAATGGGAAGGCCAGGAGTACTGGTCTCGGCACGTTATGTTGAGTCAGGTTATGTTCGGTTAGGTTGGTTATTGCAAGTTTGGTCAGGATAGCTTCAGCTTTTGCCCTGTACACCGCTATTCGGTTAGTTTCTTCTCTCTACTGTGTTCTAGTATGCCCTGCTTGGCTCTGGGTTGGGCAGCAACTGCGGTCTCGGCACGATGTTTTGATTTACGCTATGTCTGGCTATGTTCTGTTGGCTTGGGATAGGTCTGGGTAGCTTTGGCTTCTCTGACATAAACTGTGATTATATAGATTTCTGCGTCCTACTGAATACTAAAGTGTTCTGCTTGGCTCTGTGGTGGCCAGAAATAACGGTGTCGGCATGTTAGGTTAAGGTAGGATAAGTTTGGTTACGATCTGTCGGTTTGTGCTTGGTTTGGGTTTGGTTTGAGTGGCTTTGGCTTTTCTGATAGACACTGCGATTCTATGGATATCTACGCCATACTCCCTTCTAACTTGGTCTACTTTGCTCTGGGGAGGTCAGCAATATTGGTGGCGACACGTTAGGTTAAGTTTGATTACGTTTGGTATTGCACGATTTATTAGGTTACGTTATGTTACCTATGTCTTTCGCGCTATAAACTGCTATCCGGTGGATTTCTGCGCTCTAGTGTGTTATAATACACTATGCTTTGCTCTGGGTAGGCCAGCAATAGTGGTCCCGGTGAGTTAGTTTGAGACATATAACGCTTGGTTATGTTACGTTTGGTCAAGCTAGCAGGGGATAGCTTTGACTTTTGTGCTGTACACTGATGTTCGGTTGATTTCTGCGCTCTACTGTGCTCTAATACGCTATGATTTGCTCTGGCGATGCCGGCAATTGCGGTCGTGGCGCGTTTATTTGTGTTATGTTACTTTCGGTTAGGTTAGGTTCGGTTAGGAATGGACAGGGTAGCTTAGACTTTTGTGATATACACTGCCCTTCGGTGGATTTCTGCGCTCTACTTTGCTCTAGTATATACTCCTTGACCAATGGGAGGCCAGCAATAGTGGTCTCGGCTCGCTAGGTTGTGTTAGGCAGAGCTTGGTTGGGCCATGGTAGTCTGGGTTGGGCTTGGATAGCTTTGTCATACGTGGTATACACTGTTGTTCGGTGGATTGTTGAAATCTACTCTGCTATAGTACGTCCTACATGTCTCTGGTGAAGGCAGCAGTAGTGATCTCGGTTCATTAGGCAGCGTTATGTTTCGTTTGGCATTGTTAGGACATTATAGCTTTCATCTTCGCGGTATACACCGCATACCGCTGATTTCTGCACTCTACTGTGCTCTAGTATATTCTGCTTGGCTTTGGGGAGGTCAACAGTAGCGCTCTCGGAACCTCAGATAGGTTAAGGTAGGATAAGTTTGGTTACGATCTGTCGGTTTGTGCTTGGTTTGGGTTTGGTTTGAGTGGCTTTGGCTTTTCTGATAGACACTGCGATTCTATGGATATCTACGCCATACTCCCTTCTAACTTGGTCTACTTTGCTCTGGGGAGGTCAGCAATATTGGTGGCGACACGTTAGGTTAAGTTTGATTACGTTTGGTATTGCACGATTTATTAGGTTACGTTATGTTACCTATGTCTTTCGCGCTATAAACTGCTATCCGGTGGATTTCTGCGCTCTAGTGTGTTATAATACACTATGCTTTGCTCTGGGTAGGCCAGCAATAGTGGTCCCGGTGAGTTAGTTTGAGACATATAACGCTTGGTTATGTTACGTTTGGTCAAGCTAGCAGGGGATAGCTTTGACTTTTGTGCTGTACACTGATGTTCGGTTGATTTCTGCGCTCTACTGTGCTCTAATACGCTATGATTTGCTCTGGCGATGCCGGCAATTGCGGTCGTGGCGCGTTTATTTGTGTTATGTTACTTTCGGTTAGGTTAGGTTCGGTTAGGAATGGACAGGGTAGCTTAGACTTTTGTGATATACACTGCCCTTCGGTGGATTTCTGCGCTCTACTTTGCTCTAGTATATACTCCTTGACCAATGGGAGGCCAGCAATAGTGGTCTCGGCTCGCTAGGTTGTGTTAGGCAGAGCTTGGTTGGGCCATGGTAGTCTGGGTTGGGCTTGGATAGCTTTGTCATACGTGGTATACACTGTTGTTCGGTGGATTGTTGAAATCTACTCTGCTATAGTACGTCCTACATGTCTCTGGTGAAGGCAGCAGTAGTGATCTCGGTTCATTAGGCAGCGTTATGTTTCGTTTGGCATTGTTAGGACATTATAGCTTTCATCTTCGCGGTATACACCGCATACCGCTGATTTCTGCACTCTACTGTGCTCTAGTATATTCTGCTTGGCTTTGGGGAGGTCAACAGTAGCGCTCTCGGAACCTCAGTCTGAATTCGCTTGGGTTCGGCTATGTTACGTTTGGTTACGTTACTATGGGGTAGCTTCGACTTTTATGCTTTACACTGTTATTCGGTGGATTTCTGCGCTCTACTGTGCTATACTATGCTGTGCTTGGCCCTAGGCGTCCAGCAATATTGGTCGCGGCACGTTATATTGAATTAGGCTATGTTTAGTTAGGTACTGTTGGTTTTGGTTAGTCTCGGGTAGCTTCGACTATTATGATACACACTGCGGCTCTATGGATTTCTGTGTTCTACTCTCCTCTAACATGTTCTTCTTGGTTCTGCGGATGCCAGCAATCATGGTCGCGGCACGTCAGTTTGTGTTAAGTTACTTTCGGCTAGGTAAGGTTAGGACAGGTTAGGTAAGGGTATCTGTCACCCTTGTGTTACAAACAGCAGTGCGGGGTATTACTGCGCTCTACTGTGCTCTAGTTCATTCTGCGTGGCCCTGGGGAGACTGGCAATAGTCGTCTCCGCACGTTAGGTTGAGATAAGCTGCATTCTGTTATGTTACGTATTGATATGTTGGGATGTGGTAGCTTCGACGCTTGTGCTATGCACTGCGAATCTATTGATATCCGCGCTCTACTCTCCTCTATTACGTTCTGCGTGGCGATGGGCAGCCCAGCAATTGTGGACTCGGCATGTTTGTTTCAATGAGTCTACGTTTGGTTAGGCTAGGTTAGGACATGCTAGGATGGTGTTTCATTTTCTTAGTGCTATATACTGCTATTTGCTGGCATCCTGCACTCTACTCTACTCCAGTATATTCTGTTTGTCCCTGAGGCGTCCAGCAACAGAGTTATCGGCACGTTAGCTTAAGATATGTTACGTTCCTTTATATTATGTTTGGATAGGTTAGGACAGGATAGAGTTGACTTTTGTGCTATAGACTGCTATTCGGTGGATTTCTTCGCTCTACATTGCTCAACTATAGCCTTCTCGGCTCTGCGGAGGCCAGCAATAGAGGCCTCGTCCTGTTAGGTCTAGTTATTCTACGTTTGCTTAGGTTAAATTGTTCCTGGTATTGTTATGGTGGCTTTGACTTTTGTGCTATAAACTGCTGTTCGGTGGATTTCTGCGCTCTACTGTTATTTAATATTTTCTGCTTTGTTATGTAGTGGTTAGCAGTTGCGGTCTCGGCACGATAGGTAGAGCTACGCTACGTTCGGCTATGTTAGGTTTGGATGCGTCTGGACAGGGTAGCTTCGACTTTTATGCCGTGCACTGCCATTCTATTTATTTATGCACCCTATTCTACTCTAATCTGTGCTGCTTGGCTCTGTGGAGGGCAGCAAAAGCTTTCTCGGCACGTTAGGGTGAGTTAGGCAATGTTTGGTTATGTTACGATTGGTTAGGTTAGGAGAGGATAGGTTTGACTTTAATACTATAGTCTGCTATTAGGTGGATTCCTGGGCACGACAGTGCTATAATATTTTCAGCTTGACTCTGGGAAGGCCAGTAATAGTGGTCTACGCATGTTGTGTTTTGCCAGATTACGCTCGGTTATATTGGGTTCGGCTAAGTTTTGTAAGGATAGCTTTAACTTTTGTGTTATAGACCGCCATTCGGCTGGTTTCTGCGGTCTACTCTGCTCTAGTGTACCCTGCTTGGCACTGAAGAGGGTAGCAATAGCGGTCTCGGCTCGTCAGGATGCGTTAGGCTATGTTGGGCTATGATTTGTTGGTTCGGTTTTGGTTTGGGCACCTCTGATTTTTTTGATGAATTCTGCGCTTCTACGGATTTCTGCCATCTACTTTCTACTAGTGTGCTCTGCTTGGTTGTGGGGAGGCAGGTAATAGTGGCCTCGGCGCGGTAGATTGTGTTAGCCTACGTTCGGTATGGTTATGATAGCCCGGGCTATGTTTCAATAGATATGACTTTCGCGGTGCACGCTGATATTCGGCGGACTTCTACTCTCTAGTGTGCTCTACTATAGTCTGCTCGACACTGAGGAGACCAGTAATCGTGGTTGTGGCCCGTTATGTTCAACTAGATTGCGGTAGGACATGTTATATTTGGATATGTTGGGATAGGGTATCTTCGACTTTTGAGCTGTGCGTTACGATTCTATGGATTTCTGCGCCCTATACTCCTCTAATCCGTTCCTCTTAGCTCTGCGGAGGGCAGCAATGATAGTCTCGGCACGTCAGGATGATCTAGGTTACGTTTGGTTACGTTACGTTTGGTCAGGATAGGGTAGCTTTGAATTTTGTGCTATACACTGCTATACGGTGGATTCCTGTGCTCTGTGTTGCCCCACTGTACGCTGTTCGGCTCTCGTGGGACCAGCAGAAGTGGTCACTGCACGCTAGGTAGAGTTATGTTACGTTTGGATAGGTTACGTAAGTCTAAGTTTTGTTAGGATCGCTCTGACTTTCGTGCTATGGACTGTTGTTCCGTGGATTCCTGCCCTCCACTGTGCTCTACTCCAATCTGCTTTACGCAGCGGAGGCCAGCATTTGGGGCCGCGGTACGTTATACTGTGCTTGCTAAGTCAGGTTTGGACATGTCTGTTTGGGGTAGGCTTGGGTATCATTGACTTTTCAGCTTTACGTCGCGATTCTAAGGATTTCTGCGTTCTACTCACCGCTAAGATGTTCTGCTCTGCTCTCGGGAGGCCAGCAATAGTGGCAGCGGCACGTTAGGATGAGTTTGGTTACGTTTGGTAATGTTACGATTGGTTAGGTGTGGAGAATATAGTTATGACTTTTGAGCTGTGGGCTGCTATTAGATGGATTCCTACGCTCTACGTTGCTCTACTATACTCTGCTCGCCTCTGGGAATGCCAGTAATAGTGGTTCCGACACGTTAGGTTGGGATAGGGTACGATTGGCATGGTCATGTTTGGTCATATTTGGTAATGGTGTCTCCAACTTTTGTGCTATACACTGCTATTCGGCGGATTTCTGCGCTCTGCCCTGCTTTAGTATATTCTGCTTGGCTATGGGGATACCAGAAGTATTGGTCTCGGCACGTTAGTCTAAGTTATGCTGCGTTTGGTTATGCTACGTTTGGTTCGGTCCGGATAGGATAGCTTAGACTTTTGTGCTATACGCTGGTATTCGGCTGATTTCCGCGCACTACATTCCTCTACTACTATCTGCTCGGCTCTTTTCAGACAAGAAATGGTGGTCACGGCACGGTAGGTTTTGTTAGATTACGCTTGGTTGTGTTAGGATACGTTGTGGTAGATTAGGATATCTTTGGCCTTTGTGAAACACACTGCTATTTGATGGATTTCTGCGGTCTACTGTGCTCTAGTATATTCTGCTTGGCTATGGGGATACAAGCGGCATTGGTCTCGGCACGTTAGTCTAGATTATGTTGCGTTTGGTTAGGTTACGATTGGTTAGGCTGGGATAGGATATCTTTGACTATTGTGCTATACTATGCTATTCGGTGGATTTCTGATCTCTGCTATACTATAATATTGTCTGCTTGGTGCTGGGGAGTCCAGCAATTGTGGTCTCGGCACGTTAGATTGGGTTATGCTGTGTTCGGTTTGGTCACGTTTGTTTAGGCTAGGATTGGAAAGCCCGGACTCTTCTGCTATACACTGCTATTCAGGTGATTTCTGCGCTCTACTGTGCTCAGATATGCTCTTCTTGTCCCTGGGGTTGCCAGCAGAGGTGTTCTCCTCACGTTAGGTTGTGTTAGGCTTCGTTTGTCTAGGTCAGGTTTTGCCAGGTGGGGTTAGGATATATTTGACCTGTGTGCCCTGCATTTCAGCACGTCGGGTTTCTGTTGTCCTGTGCTCTCGTATGTCCTGCTTTGCTGTGGTGAGTTCAGCAATGTCGGTCTAGGCACGTTAGGTTGTGTTAGGTTACGTATGGCTGTGTTATGCTTGGTTAGCTTACGATAGGGTAGCTTTGACTTTTCTGCTGTACACTGCTATTCGGTGGATTTCTGCGCTTTACTGTGATCTAATATGCTCTGCCTTGCTCTGGGAATTCCTGGAATAGTGGTCGCAGCGCGTTGGGTTTAGTTAGGTTACGATTGTTTGGGTTAGGTTTTGTTACGTTTGGTTGGAATCGCTTTGAATTTTGTGTTACAAACTGCTATTCGTTTGATTTCCGCGCTCTTGTTCTCTAATATGTTCCGCCTCGCTCTGGGGAGGCCAGCAATGGAGGTCTCGGCTCGTTAGGTTTAGTTATTCTACATTTGGTTAGGACAGGTTGGGACAGGTCAAGTTTGGATATCACTGCCCTTTGTGCTACACACTGCTCTTTGGTGTCTTTCTGCGCTCTACTGTGCTCTAGTATATGCTGCATGGCTCTGGAGAGGCCAGCAGTATTTGTCTCGGCACGTCAGGTAAAGTCAATTTGCGTTTGTCTATATTAGGTTTGGATAGGTTGGGATAGGTTATCATTGACTTTTATGATATACACTGCACTTCGTTGGTTTGTACTCCCTACTGTGCTCAAGTATTTTCTGCATGGCTCTTCGGAGAGTAGTAATGGTGGTCTCGGCACGTTAGGTTGAGACAGGATACGTTTGGTTAAGTTATGTTAGCATTGGTTGGGTTTGGTCAGCTTCGATTTTTCTGCTGTACACTGCGATTCTATGGATCCCTGCCCTCTAGTCTTCCCTATTATGCACTGCTTGGCTCTGTGGAGGCCAGCAAATACAGGTCGCGGCACGATAGGTTGAGTTAGATTACGTTCTGTTATGTTAGGTTTCGTTGGGTTAGGTAAGGATGGCTTTGACTTATGCGGTCAACAATGATATTCTGTGGACCTGTGTGCTCTACAGTGCTCTAGAATATTATGCTTGTCTCTGGGGAAGTCAGCTGTAGTGGTCTCGACACGTTGGGCAAGTTATGTTGCGTTTGTTTAAGTTACGCTTGTCATGGATGGAATAGAATAGCTTTGACTTTTGTGCTCTACACTGTTATACAGTGTATTTCTACGCTCTACTCTACCCGAATATATTCTCCTTGGCTCTGTGGAGGCCAGCAACTGCTGTCCCGTCAAGTCAGGTTGAGTTATGATACGCTTCGTTATGTTAGGTCAGGCTAAGTTTGGTTCGCGTGGCTTCGACCTTCGTGCTATACACTGCTGTTCGGAGGATTTCAGTGCTCTACGCTACACTACTAGACCCTACTAGCCTCCGGGGGGGGGGGGGCCGGAGTTGGGTTGGTTAGATTATGTTTGGTCAGGATGGCTTTGATTTTTGTGCTATACACTGATATTCGGTTCTCTCCTGCGCTCGACTCTGCTCTTACATGTTCTGCTTTGCTCTGGGGAGGCCGGCAATAGAGGTCTCGGCTCGTTGGGTTTGGTTATTCTACGTTTGGATAGGTTAGCTTAGTCCCGTCTTGTAAGGAAATCTTTGACTCTTGTGCTGTACACTGCCATTCGTTGGATTCCGGTGCTCCAATGTGATCTAATATTCTCTGCTTGGCGATGGGGAGGCCGGCAGTAGTGGCCGCGGTGCGTTAGGCTCTGTCAGGATGCGTATGGTTATGTTCCGTTTGGATATGTTATGAGAGAATAGCTTTGGCTTTTGTGCTATACACTGCTATTGGGTGGATTTCTGCGCTCCACGTTGCTCTACTACACTCTGAACCAATTGGTGGAAGCCAGTAATAGCGGTCTCGGTACGATAGGTTCAATCAGGCTACGTTCGGTTATGTTACATTATAATGTGCTGGGTATGGATTGCTTTGACTTTCGTGGCATAAACTATTGTTCGGTGGTCTTCTGCGCTCCACTGTGCTCTGGTATACTCTCCTTGGCTGCGTGGATGCCAGCAATAGCGGTCTCGGCACGATAGGTTGAGATAGACAACATTTGGTTGTATTAAATTTGGTTATGTTAGGATAGTATAGCGTTTCCTTTTATGCTGTACACCGCTATTCGGTGCACTCCTACGCTCTACGTTGCTCTAATATGCTCTGCTTTCATCTGGCGTGGCCAGCAATAGTATCCTCGTTATATTATATTTAGTTAGGTTACTTTCGGTTAGTTTCGGTTAGGACAGGTTACGTTGGGATATCCTTGACTTCTGTACTACGCGCTGAAATGGGGTGGATTACTGAGCACAAGGTTGCTCTAGTTTATTCTGCTTGGCTATGGGGAGGCAACCAATGGCTGTCTCGGCTCGTTAGGTTGAGTTATGTTACGTTAGGTTATGTCACGTTTGGTTCTGTTAGGACAGCGTTGGTTTGATTTTTATGCTGTACACGGCTGTTCGGTTAATCTCTGCGCTCTACATTGCCATAATATGCTCTGCTTCCTCTGGGGTGGACAATAATAGTGGTCGCGGCACGATTGGGTGTGTTAGGTTACGCTTGATTAGGCTAGGGTGGGCTAGGTTTGGTTATGGTGGCTTTGAATTTTTTGCTATAAACTGCTATTCCTTGGATTTCTGCAGTCTAGTGTGATTTAGTACAATCTGCTTGGCACTGAGGAGGCCAGAAATAGTGGTCCCGGCTAGTTAGGTTTAGTTAGTCCACGTTAGTTTAAGTCAGGTTGGGTCAGGTTATGTTAGGATATATTAGACTTTTCTGCTACACGCTGCTACCTGGTGGCTCTCTGACTCTACAGTGCTCTAACATATTCCGCTTTGCTCTGGGGATTCCATCCATAGGGGTCTAGGCACCTTCGGTTAAGTTAGGGTACGTTTCATTATATCTCGTTTGGATATGTTAGGACAGGATATCTAAGAAATTTATGCTATACACCGCTATGCAGTGCACTTCTGCGCCCTACACTGCACTAGTATGCTCTGCTTGCCTCTGGCGAGACCAGCAATGGTATTCTCGGCCCGTTATGTTTAGTTAGGTTTCGTTCGGTTAGTTTCGGTTAGCCAAGCAAAACATACTAGAATGGGAGTGTATAGCACATAAACCAAATCTTTCCTATCCTGGCCTAACCAAATATAACATAACCATAAATAATTTATGTCAAACTAACGTGCCGAGGCCACTATAACTGTCCTCCCCATAGACGAGCAGAGTATAGCAGAGCAATGTGGAGCGCAGAAATCCGCCGGATTTCAGTGTATATCACAAAAGCCAAAGCGACTGTATCCTAACATATCCATGCGTAACATAACTCAGTCTAGCGTGCCGAGACCAACGCTGCTAGCCTCCACATAGCCAAGCAGGATATACTAGAGCAGCGGAATAGCGCAGGTATCGACCTAATAGCAGTGTATAGCACAAAAGTCGAAGCCATCCCAACCAAACTTAATCTAACCTAACCTCAACAATCGTATCCCAACAAAACCAAAAGTACCAGGACCACTATTGCTGGCCTACGCGCAGACAACCAGAGGCTAGTAGAGCAATTCAGAGCCCAGATGTTGACCGAATAGCCGTGTATAGAACAAAAGTCACAGCTACCCCGACCGAACCTAACATAATCTAGCCAAGCAGAACCTAACCTAGATCAACCTAACATGCCGAGATCTCAATTGCTTGCCTCCCCAGAGCCAAGCAGAATGTACTAGGACACAGCAGAGCGCGAAAAGCCACTAAATTGTAGTGTAAACCACAAGAGTCAGAAATATCGTAACCTATCCTACCCTAACCCAACCTAATCAAACGTAGACTGCCTGAACCTGAATTGCCGCGACCACCGACGGGGGCATTCCCAGAGTCGAGCAGAGTATATAGGGGCACAGCATAGTGCTGAAATCTACCAGATAGCAATGTATACCGCGAAAACCGAATCTAACCAAACATAACCTAACCAAACGTAGCATGACTAAACATAGCGTGCCGGGACAGCTACTGCTGGCCTTCCCTGAGAAGAGCAGAGTATATTAAAGCAACGTAGAGCGAAGGGATCCACCGAGTAGCAGTCTATGCCACATAATTCATCTCTAACCTGTCCAAACCTATCCAAACGTAATATAAAGAAACGTAACCTAACATAACCCAACGTGTCGTGACCACTGTTGCTGGCTTCCCCAGAGCCAAACAGGAAATATTATGGGTGTGTAGTGCGCAGAAATCCATAGAAACGCCCTGTACAGCAGAAAAGCCAAGGACACTCAAACATAACCCAAATTAACGGAACCTTACATAACGTATCGACGCCCAACATACCGTGCCGCGACCACGTTTGCTGCCCTCCACATGGTCTAGCAGATTAGGGTATAGCACAGTAGAGTCAAGTCAACGCCATCCAAACCAAACTTATCCTACCCTAAAGCAGCCAAACGTAACCAAACTGAAACTAACGTGCCGCGAACTCTACTGCCGGCATCCCGAGAGTCGAACAGAGTATACTAGAGCACAGTAGAGGGAAGAAATCCACCAAGCAGTAGTACATAGCACAAAAGCCAAAGCCATTGTAACCAAACATAGCCTAACCTAACCTAACCAAACGTAACCCATCGAAAGCAAACGGGCAACGACCACTATTGCGGGCTCCACAGAGGCAAGCAGAACTGATTAGAGCACAGTAGAGCGCAGAAATCCACCGAATAGCAGTGTATAGCACAAAAGTGAAAGCTATCCTACCCTAACCTAGCCAAGCTTAGCATTACCAAACCCAGCATAACAAGACCCGGCATGCCACGACCACTATTTCTGACCTTCCCAAACTAGAGCAGAGTATAGTAGTGCACAGTAGAGCGCAAAAAGCCGCCAAATGGCAATGTGTAGCACAAAAGTCAAAGATATCCTAACCTAACAGTACGTAGAATCACTAAGCCTAACGCGATGCGAACACTATTGCTGGCTTCCCCAAAGACAAGCAGAATATGATGCAGCACAGTAGAGCACAGAAGTCCATAGAATATCAGCGTTGGGCATATAAGTAAAAGCTATCATATCCTAATCCAACCAAACGTAACCTGGCTTATCCTGACGTGCCGATACCACTATTGCTGCCCTCGTCAGAGCCAAGCAGAACATATTAGAGGAGTGCAGCTTGCAGAAATGCATAGAATCGCAGTACATAGCACAATGGATGAAGATACACTATCCCAACATTACCATACTTATCATAACCGAACGTAGCTTAACTCAACCTAACGTGCAGAGACCACTATTGCTTGCCTCCCCAGGGCCAAGCAGATTATACTAGAGCACAGCAGAGTGCAGATATCCGCCGAATGGCAATGTATAGCACAAAGCTCAAAGATATCCTAACATAACCAGACCAAGACTAACCTGGCCAAACGTAGAATAACTGAAACTAACCAGCCGAAGCCTCCATTGCTAACCTCCCCTGAGCAAAGCAGGACACATTAGAGCAGGGTAGAGCGGACAATTCCATCGAATAGCAGTGTATGGCGCAAAAGTTAACGTACCCTATCGAAACCCAACCAATCGTAACACACCAAAACGTAACCAAACTCAACGTAACGTGCCGCCACCACTATTTCTGGCATCCCCAATGCCAAGCACGTCATACTAGAGGTGAGTAGGGCGCAGGAATCCATAGATTCGCTGCATACAGCAGAGAAGTCACAGATATCCAAACCTAACCCAAATTAACATAAACAAGCCTGTCCTAGCCAAGCACAGCGTAACATGCCGCGGCGTCTATCGCTGGCCTCCCCGAGGTCTAGCAGATTAGAGTAGAGCACAGAGGAGGGCAGGAATCCACCGAACAGCCGTTTATACGACGAAAGTCAAATCAATCCAAACCTAACCCAAACAAGCATAATGCAACCAAACGTAACCTAACCAAACCTAACGTGCCACTGCCACAATTACTCGCATCCCGCGAGTCGAGCAGATTATAGTAGAGCAAAGTGGAGCGCAGAAATCCACCGAGTAGCATTGTATAGCACAAAAGTCAAAGCTATCCTGTCCTAACCTAACCGCGGGCAGAAGCTGGGGAGGGTTCTGGTGTAAGGTGTCCGCCAGAAACCACGATGGAACTGATGATCCCTATAGCTGCAAAGCCGAGCTGCGCAGTGCGGGAGACTTCGGTGAAGTTGTAGGGCCCGATCCGGCAAGTCCACTTACCTCGCCTCCTCGTTGGTGCCCTTGGGGTCCAGTGGGTACCGCCCCTTGCACTATGTGCATGCCACTGGACGCGAAAGAGGGAGTGGCAATGGGCCATGGAGACCTTCGGTTGGATCTCATGTCCTTGCCAGACCTGAAGTGGCCCAAAGAGAAATGCGCCAATACGGGTATCTCCCCGGGCGATCTCCTTAAGCCTACTAGGGTCCTGCGCGGGTTGACTTACTCCGCTGGTTGGACCTGTTCATTTCTTTGGTTTGTGTCGATATACATTCGCACCCAACATCTGCCGCTATATCCGAAATGGACCAGGTACGGCAAAGCTGCGCATAGGCGCCGAGAAGCTTAAGAAACAATAGTTGTCCTAACCTAACCAACGGGCCATGTAGACCTTCGGTTGGATCTCATATCCATGCCAGACCCGAAGTGGCCCAAGAGAAATACGCCTATACGGGTATCTCCCCGGGCGTACTCCTAAGCCTACTAGGGTCATGCGCGGGTTGACTTCCTCCGCTGGTTGGACCTGTTCATTTCTTTGGTTTGATGATGATCTAAATTCGCACCCCCCATCTGCCGCTATATCCAAAGATGGACCAGGTACGGCAGAGCTGCGCATTGGCGCCGAAAGCTTATGAATCAATAGTTGTCCTAACCTAACCAAACGTAACATAGCCAGTCGCAACCGAACTTAGCCTAACGTGGCTGGACCATTATTGCTGCCCCCTCCCCATTGCCAAGCAGAATATACTGAAGCACTGTGAACCGCAGAAATCCACCGATCAGCTATGTATACCACGTAAGCTCAAGCTAGCCAAACATAACCCAGACTAACATAACCTAACCAAACGTAGCCTAACTCAAAATATCGAGCAGAAACCACAATTACTGGCCTCACGAGAGCCGAGCAGAGCATATCAGGACGATGCAGGACGCTGAAATGGACAGAATAGCGGTGTACAGCGCAAAAGTCAAAGCTATCAGAACCAAACCTAACCAAACCTAGTCTGACCGAGCGCAGCATGACTCAATCTAACATGCCGCGACCACTGTTCCTGGTGTTCCCGGGGTCACGCAGATTGTGATAGCCCACAGTAGAGTGCAGAGGTCTATAGAATAGCTGTGTGTAGCGAAAAAGTCAAAGATATCCCAACCAAACTTATCGAAACCTTACCTGGCCAAACGCAATCTGAATAAATTAATGTGCAGCGACCGCTAATGCTGGCCTCCGCTGGGCCAAGCTGAATGTACCAGGGCACAGTGGATCGTAGAAATGGAACGCATTCCAGTGTATAGCGAAAACGCCATGGATATCCAGTCCAAACCTTTCCATACCCAACCTAATCGAACGTAACATGTTTAAACATAACGCGCCGCTATCATTATTGCTGGCCTCCCGATCGCCAAGCAAGACATATTGGAGGAGGGTAGAGCGCATAGGCTAGCGCTGTTTAGCACAAGAGTCAAAGACGTCCTAACCTGACCAAAACGATGCTAACATAACCGAACGTAACCAAACTCAGCCTAACGTGCCGCGACCATTATTGCTGGCCTCCCAGGAGCAGAGCAGAACATATTAGAGGAGAGTAGGGAGCAGAAAGCCACGGAATTGTGGTATACAGCAGGAAAGTCGAGGATACCCGTACCCAACCCAAACTTACATAACCTAGCCTAACATATGCATACGCAACATAACGTGCCGCGATAGCTATTGCTGGCTTCCACAGTGCCAAGCCGATTTGAGTAGAGCGCAGCAGAGGGCAGGAAACCACCCAAAACTGAGTACAGCACAAAAGACAAAGCGACACTGGCCAAACCAAACCTAACGTAACTCAACCAAGTGTAACTTGGCCCAGTCAAACGTGCCCCTGCCGCTATTGCTTTCCTCCCCAGAGACAAGCAGATGCTAGCAGAGAAATGCAGATAGCAGATATCGACAGAAAAGCAGTGTACAGTACTAAAGTCGGAGATACATTAAACCAACCATGCCTAACCTAACGCAACCAAACGTAGCCTTACTCAGTGTAACGTCCCGCAACCACGATTGCTGGCTTCCCCAAAGCCAAGCAGAACATATCAGAGAACAGTAGGGTGAAGAGGCCCACCGCATTACAGTGTGAGGAACAGAAGTCAAATATATCCTAACATAACGCAAACAAACCGAAAGTTACCAAACGTAACCTGACTCAGACTATAGGGCCAAGACCATTATTTCTGGAATACCCAGAGCCAAGCAGTATATACTAGGGCACAGCAAAGCGCAGAGAGCCTCCAAATAGCAGCGCATAGCACAAAAGTCAAATATACCCTAACCCAGCGTGACCTAACCTAACCTGACCAAACATAGGCTAACTAAACTTAACGAGGCGAGACCACTATTTTTGTACACTCCAGTGCCAAGCAGAACATGCTAAAGCACAGTGCAGCGCAGAAACCCCCGAATAGCCGTTTACAGCGCACAAGTCGTAGCCATCGTAGCACAACCCAACCCAACCTAGCCTAACAAAACGTAACCTCATACAACCAATCGTGTCACGACCAAAATTGCTGGCCACCTCATAGTCGAACAGAGCATAGTAGGGCAATATAGAGGGCATGAATCCACCGATTAGCAGTAAATAGCACAAAAGTCAAAGGTATCATATACTGAGCTAAAAAAACTTTGCGTAACCAAACGTAACATTATTCCACCTAACGTACTGAGACCACTATTGCTGCCCTCCTCGAAGCCAAGCAGGGCATATTATAGCAATGCTGAGAGCAGAGATCCACCGAATAGCGGTGTATAGCGTAAAACTCTAATCTCTCCAAGCACATCCCATGCTAACATAACTTAACCAAAAGTAACATAATTAAACCTAACGTGCCGCAGCCACTATTTCTTGTCTCCCCAGGGCAAAGTAGGTCATATTAGAGAAGTGTAGGGTGCAGAAACGTACGGAATGGCAGTGTATGGCGCGAAAGTCGAAGATAACCTAGCCAAACTTAGCATAACCTTACCTAGCAAACGCAACATAATTGTACCCAACATGCCTAGACCACTATTGCTGGCCACAAAACGGCCAATCAGAATATACTCGAGAGCAGTACAGCATAAAAATGAAGCGCATTGCAGTGAATAGTACAAAGGTCAAAGATACCCTGACCAAACCTAACCAAACCTAACCTAGCCAAGCGTAAAACAATATAAACTGACGTGCGTCGACCACTACTGCTGGCGTCCCAAGCGACAAGCGGAATATGATGTAGCACAGAAGAGCACAGAAGACCATAGTATATCTGTGCTGAGCCCGACGGTCAAAGACACCCTAACCTAACCCAACATAATCTAACACGGCCGAACGTAGTCTAACTCAACCTAACGAGCTGCGACCAGATTTGCTGGCCCCCACAGGGTCAAGCAATGAATATTATAGGAGAGTAGAGCGCAAAAAGCCATAGAATTGCAGTGTATAGCAGAGAAGTCGAAGCTATCCCAACCTAACCTGACCTAACCGGACCTAACAGAACGTAAGCTAACTAAACCTACCGAGTCGAGTACATAATTGACGGCCGCCATATCGCCACGCAGAACATATAGGTGGAGAGTAGAGCGCAGGAGTCCAAAGACTGTTAATGTGTAGCGGAAGGGTCAAAGCCATTCTGAAAGGACCCAGACCAACCTAACCTATCCAAACGTAACGTATCCCACCCTAACGCGCCGGGACCGCTATTGCTGGCCTCCTGAGAGCCAAGCAGAATATAGTAGAGCACAGTGGAGCGTAGAATTGGGCTGCACTTCAGTGTATGGCGCAGAAGCCAATGTTACCCTATCCTAATATAACCAAGCGTAACATAACCAAGCGCAACATGGTCCAGACTAACGTGCCTAGACCACAATTGCTGGTCTCCCAAGTGCCAAGCAGAACATACCAGAGTACAGTAGAGCGCAGAATTCTAACGAAGAGCAGTGCATAGCACGAAAGTCATGGCAACCATAACCAAGCCTAACCCAACATAGCTTGACCAAACGTAACCTAACTTAACATATCGTGTCTCGAACACTATTGCCGGCCTCCCCAACGCGACGCAGAGTAGAGTAGAGCAATGCTGAGCGCAGAAATCCTCCGAAAAGCAGAGCATAGACCAAAAGTCAAAGTTATCCTATCCTAACCTAATCAAGCGAGACATAACCAAGCGCAACATAATCCGAACTAACGAGCCTAGAATACTATTGCTGGCCTCCTCAGAGACAACCAGAGCATATTAGTCCACAGCAGAGCGCAGAAATCCACCGGATAGAGGTATGTTACACAAAAGCAAAAGATTTCCTCTCCTATACTTGCCAAACGTAACATACCGAGACGTAACCTAACGCAACATAACATGAACCGACAACTATTGCAGGGCTCCCCAGGCTCGAATAGAGTATAGTAGAGCGGAGTAGAGCGCAGAAATCCATGCAGTGTACAGCTCAAAAGTCAGAGCAACAATGAAGTGACCTGTCCAAACGTTATAGAATCAAACACTTCGTAACTAAACCTAACGAGACGAGAACACAATTGCTGGCCACCTCATTGCCGAGCAGATCATACTTGAGCTCAGTAGATCGCAGAGATCCACAGAATAGCAGTGTATTCCAAGAAAGTCGAAGCTGTGGAATCCTATCCCAAACTAAAGTAACCTAACCAAACGTATAATATATAAACCTGACGCTCCGAGACCACTATTGCTAGCCTCATCAGAGCGAGGCAAGGCATATTAGAGGACAGCAGAGCGCGGAAGACATACGAATAGCGGTGTACAGCATAAAAGTGAAAGGTATCCCAGCCTAACCTAACCGAACATAACACCACCAAACGTAACCTAACTGAAGCTATCATGCCAAGACCGATATTGCTGACTTCCACAGAGCAAATCAGAATATTCCAGATCACGGCAGAATGCAGAAATGGGCCTCAATGCGGAGTAAAGCACAAGAGTCAAAGATATACTAACCTAACCTGACCTAACCTAACCTAACCGAACGAAACCTAACCAAACCCAACGTTCATAGACCAGAATATCCTGGAGCACACTAGAGAGCAGAAATTCGCCGAAATTCTATGTACATCACAAGAGTCAAAGTATCCTAACCCAACCTCACCAAACACAACCCGAACAAACGTAGAATAACTAAACGTAATGAGGATAGACCGCTTTTTCTGTTCTCCCCAGAGCCTAGCAGAACACGTTGGAGCACAGTAGAGGCAGGAATCCACCGAATAGCAGTGTGTAACACAAAAATCAAAGCCATCATAGCCAAACGTAATCTAACCTAACCAGGCAAAACGTAACCTAACACATGCTATCGTGCCACGACCGCCATTGCTGGCTTCCCCAGAGTCGTGCAGATTATAGCAGTGCAGTGAAGAGCGCAGAAATACACCGAACATCAGTGTACAGCATGCAAGTCAAAGCTAGCCTATCGTAACCTAACCAAACGTAACACAACCGAACGTAACCTAACACAACCTAACGCTCCGCTGACACCATTTCTGGCCTCCCCAGAGGAAAGCAGAGAATACTCGATAACAGTAGAGCGCAGAGATCCACCGAATAGCAGTGTATAGCACAAAAGTCAAAGCTATCGTTGCCTAGCATAACCAAACGTGACATATCCGAACGTAACATAACTGAACCCATCCTGCCTAGACCACAGTTGCTCACATCCGCATGGCCAATCAGAATATGCTAGGGCGCAGTGGAACGCAGAAATCCTTCGCGTTGCTGTGCAGAGCAGAGAAGCGTAAGATACCCTAGCTAAACCTAACCTTATCCATCCTAACCAAACGTAGCATAACACAATGTAATGTGCTGTTACCATAATTACTGTCTTTCCCAGAGCCAAGCTGAACATATTAGAGCACAGCAACGTGCAGCAATCCGCCGAATGGCAGTCTACAGCACAAAATTCGTAGCTACTCTCTCCTAACCAAACCAATCGAAACATACTCAAACACAACATAACTGAACCTGACATGCCGAGACCACCATATATGGCCTCCGCAGAGCCAAGCAGAGCATACTAGAGAACAGTAGAACGTAGAAAACTACCGCATTGTACTGAAGAGCGCAAAAGTCGAAGACATCCTAACCAAAGCTAACTTAACATAACCTAAACAAACGTAACGCAACCCAACCTAACGCGCCGCGGCCACTACTTAAGGCCACCGCAGAGCAAAGCAGAGCATGCTTGAACACAGTAGTGCGCAAAAATCCGCCGAATAGAGTGCATAGCGCAAAAGTCAAAGACACCCTTACCTAGCCAGACCTAACCTAACCTTATCAAATGTAGAGTAACGAAACCGAACGCGACATGACCACTATTGCTGGCTTACCCTGAGACAAGCAGAATATGATAGAGCGCTGTAGAGCACAGAGGTGCATAGGATATTCGTGTTGAGCACACATACCAATGTTAACCTAACCAAACCCAACCAAACCTAACATAACCAAACGTAATCATTCAAAAGCTAACGTGCAGCGACCAGTATTGCTGACCTCCACAGTGCCAAGCAGTGCATATTAGAGCGTTGTGGGGCAGAGAATTCCACTGAAAAGCAATATGTAGCAGAAGCGTCAAAGGCAACCTATCCTAAGCTAACCAATCGTACCACTACCAAACGTACCAAAACCCAACCAAACGTGCCGCCGCCACTATTGCTGGCCTCAACACAGCCAAGGAGAAAATATTAGAGGTGTGAAGGGCGCAGAAATCCATAGAATCGCAGGGTACAGCTGAAAAGCCGAAGACCTCAAAGCCATACCAAATCTAACATAACTTACCCTATCGTAGCTCAACTCAACGCAACGTGCTGCGACCATTATTGCTGCCCCCCCCCCGCCGCAGCCTAGAAGATTAGAGCATAGCACAGAGGGGGGCAGGTATCCTCCTGAAAACGGTGTATAGGACGAAAGTCAAAGCTACCAATACCAAGCTCATTCTAACCTAACCCATCCAAACGTAACCTAACTCAACCTAACGTACCACGGGCACCATTACCCTCATTCCGAATGTCGAGCAGAGTACAGTAGAGTAATGTATAGCGTGGATATCCTCCAAATGGCGGTGTACAACGCAAAAGTCAAAGCAGCCCTAACATATCCTAACCAATCGTGCCATTACCACACGAAATCTAACAAAACCTACCGTGCCTTGACCTCTATTTCTGGCCTCCCCAGGGTCGAGCAGATTACTGTACAGCAGATTAGAGCGCAGAAAGCTACCAATAGTAACGTATAGCACAAAAGACAAAGACCTTCCATCTAAACTTAACCTGATCTAACCTATCCAAAGGTACCATGACTCAAACGAACGTGCTACGACCACCATTGCGGGCCTCTCCAGAGACAAGCAGATGCTAGTACAGAAATGCAGATCCTAGATATAGACCGAATAGCGGTATATAGCACAGAAGTCAAAGCCACCCTATCCAAACTTTACCTAACCTAACATAACCAAACGTGACCTATCACAACCAAACGTGCCGCGACCACTATTGCTGACCTCCCAGATCCAAGCGGAGCACACTAGCGCACAGTAGAGCGCAGAAATGCACCGAAATGCAGTGCGTAGAAATGAAGTCAATGCTATCCTATGCTAACATAGGATTGGGAGGCCAGCAATAGTGGTCGCGGCACGGCAGGTTTTGTTAGGTTACGTTTGGCTATGATACGACTGGTTAGTTGAGGGTATGGTAGCTTTGACTCTTGTGCTATAAACTACAATTCGGTAGACTTCTGCGCTATAGTCATCTCCAATATTGTCTGCTTGGCTCTGGGGAGGCCAGCAATAGTCGTCGCGGAGTGTTACGTTGTGACAATCTACGTTTGGTTGGGTTATCGTACTTTTGGATATGTTATGATAGGGTAGGTGCAACTTTTGTGCTATACACTGCGCTTCTATGGATTTTTGCGCTCTACTACCCCCTAATATTTTCCGCTTGGCTCTGGGGATACCTGCAATGGTTGTATAGGCACGTGAGCTAAAGATAGATTTCGTTTGGTTAAGTTAGGTCAGGTCTGGTTAGGTTAGGGTAGCTTTGACCTTTGTGCCATACACTGTAATGGAGCTGATTTCTGCGCTCATCTGTGCCTAGTATATCCTGCTTGGCTCTTTGCAGGGCAGCAATTGTGGTCACAGCACGTTAGGATGCCTTGGGATGCGTATGGTAACATTACCTCAGATAATGTTAGGAGAGTATAGCTTCCACTCCTGTGCTATACCGTAGAGGTCGGTGGACTTCTGCGCTGTACTCTGCTCCAGTATATTCTGCCTGGCTCTGGGAGGCCAGCAATAGGGCCGCGGCAATTTATGCTGGGTTAGTCTGCGTTTCACTAGGTCATGCTACGTTTTGTTTGGTTAGGATAGGTTAGCTTCGACTTTTGATCTATATGCTGCGCTTCTGCGGATATCTGCGCTCTATTCTCCTCTAACATGTTCTGATTGACTCTGGCTATGCCAGCAATAATGGTCTCGGCACGTAATGTTGCGGTAGGCTACGTTTGGTTAGGTTGGGTTCGGTCGGTTCAGGATAGGATAACTTCGACATTTCTGCTGTACACTGCTTTTCTATGGATTTCTGCGCTCTACTCTCCTCTAATATGTTCTGCTTTCCCCTAGGGATGTCAGCAATAGAGGTCGTGGTACGTCAGGCTTAGTTAGGTTACTTTTTGGCCAAGTTAGGATGGGTTTGGTTAGGTTAGGGTAGCTTTGACTTTTGCCCTTTACACTGCGATTCAATGTATTTCTGCGCTCTACTCTCCACTAATGTGTTCTGCTTGGCTCTGGGGAGACCAGAAATAATGCTCGTTTTATGTTGAGTTGAGTTATGTTACGTTTGCCTGTGTTCGGTTAGGTTGGGTTAGGTTTGGACATCTTTGGCTTTTCCACTATGCACTCCTGTTACACGCGTTTCGGCTATCTGCTCTCCTCTAACCTGTTTTGCATGTCTCTGGTGGCGCCAGGAACATTTTCGTTGTGTTGGTGTATGTCACGTTCGGGTGGGTTAGGCTAGTTTGTGTTTGGTTAGGATAGCCTCGACCTTTCTGCCATACGCCGTTAATATAAGCACTTCTGCGCTCTACCCTCCTCTAATAGGTTTTTCCCGGATCTCGGGAGGCCAGAAACAGTGTTCGCGGCATGTTAGGTTAAGTTAGATAACGTTTGGTTAGGTTAGGTTAGGCTGGGTTAGGTCAGGATTGCTGTATCCCTTGTGCTACACATTGCTGTTCTGTGGGTTTCTGCTCAATGCTGTGCTCTCCCACATACTGCATGTCTCCGGGGACGCCAGAAATAGAGGTCGCGGAACGTTATGTGGACCTATGTTACGTTCGGAATGCTTTGAGTGGCTTGTGTTAGGTAACCTACGGTAACCTTGACTTTTGTGCTATACAGTGCTATTCTATGGGTTCTGCGCTCTGCCCTTTTCTAATATGTCCTGCTCGGCTCTAGTGAGGACAGAAATACTGGTCGCGGCACGTTTGGTATTGTTAGGTTACGTTTGGTTAGGTTAGGTTGCGTCGTGTCTGATTATGATAGCTTCGACTTTTGTGCTGCACACAGCTATTCTATGGATTTCTGCGTTCTGTTGTCCTCTAATATGTCGTGCTTGGCTCCGATGGTGCCGGAAATACTGTTGCAGCATTGTAGGTTTAATTAGGTTACGTTATGTTATGTTAGGTTGGGCTGTGCTTGGTCAGGATAGCTTTGGCTTTCGTTCTGCACACTGCTATTCTATGGGACCCTGCGCTCTGCTCTCCTCTAATACGTTCTGCTTTTCTATGGGGAGGACAGCAATAGTGTTCGCATCACGTTAGGTTGAGTTAGATTACGTTTGGTTATGCCAGGTTTCGCCTGGTTTGGTTAGGATGGATTCGACTTTTGTGCTATACACTAGTATTCGGTGATCTTCTGCACTCTACTATGTTCTAATCTTTTCTGCTTGGCTCTGTAGGCGCCAGGAACAGAGGTCTCTTCTCGATAGGTATAGTTATTCTACGTTTCTCTAGGGTTGGTTGGGTCTGGTTTTGGTGGTATGACTCTGACTTTCCGCTGTACACAGATATTTGGTGGCTTTCTGCACACCACTGTGCCCTCCTCTACTCTGCACGACACTGGGGAGGCTAGCAATAGTCGTCAGAGCACGATAGGTTGTGCTAGGCAGCGTTTGGTTATGTCACGGTTGGCTAGGTTAGGATAGGCTAATTTGTCTTCTGTGCTATACACCGCTGTTAGGAGTGTCTGTGCGATCTTATGTGCTATAATATGCTCTGCTCGACTCTGGGGACGCGAGCAATAGTGTCCGTGGCACATTAGGTTGAGTTATGTTACGACTGGTTAGGCCAGGTTAGACTATATTTGGTTTGGATAGCCTTGACCTTCGTGCTATACACTGTTATTCGGTGGATTTCTGTGACTTATTGTGCTCTACTTCATTCTGATTGGCTCTGGGGGTGGGGCCAGGAGCATTGGTCGCGGCACGTCACTTTAAGCTGTGCTACGTTCTGTTAGGTTAGGTTACGTCATGTCAGGTTACGATAACTGCGGCATTTGTGCTATTCACTGCGATGCTGTGGATTTCTGCGCACTACTGTGCTCTAGTGCATTCTGCTTGTTTTTGTGGAGGACAGCAATGGTCGTCTCGTCATGTTAGGTTTAGTTAGGCTACATTTGGTTATGTTACGTTTGGCTAGATTAGGATAGGATAGTTTGTCTTTTGTGCTATACACCTCTATTCGTTAGGTCTCTGCGATCACTTCTGCTATAATATGCTCTGCTCGACTCTGGGGAGGCGAGCAATAGTGACCGCGGCACGTTACGTTTAGTCCTGTTACGACTGGTTACTTCAGGTTAGGCAATATTTGGTTAGGCCAGCTTAGACTTTCGTGCCGTATACAGTTTTTCGGTGGATTTCTGTGGCTTATTGTGCTCTACTGCTTTCTGATTGGCTCTGGGGGGCCAGGAGCCGCGGTCGCGGTACGTCATATTAAGGTACGCTACGTTATGTTAAGTTCGGTTATGTCATGTTAGGTTACGATATCTACGGCATTTGTGCTATCCACTGCAATGCGGCGGATCTCCGCGCACTACTGTGCTCTACTACATTCTGCTTGGCTATGGGTAAGCCAGGAGCAGCAGTCGCTGCACGTTATGTTGAGATATGCTACGATGGGTTATGTTAGGTTAGGGCAGGTTATGCTAAGTTTTCTACGACTTCTGCGCTATTCACTGCAATGCGGTGGACCTCTGCACTCTACCGTGCTCTAGTACATTCTGCTTGTCTCTGTGCAGACCTGCACTAGTAGCTTCGCCGTGTTAGGTTGAGTTAGGTTGCGTTTGGATATGTTACGTTTGGCTAGGTTAGGATAGGCTACACTGGCTTTCGATATGTTCACTGCTATTGGGTGCATTTCTGCACTGTAATGTGCTCTAATATGCTCTGCTTTGCTCTGGGAGGCCAGCAATATTGGTCTCGTCACGTTCTGTTGAGATACACTACGTTTGGAGAGGTTAGGTTAGGCCAAGTTCGGTCAGGACGTGTTTGACTTTTGTGTTGTACACTGCAAAGCAATAGATTCCTGCCCTCTGCTGTACTCTAGTATTTCCTTCTTGGCTCTGGAAAGGGCAGCAATAGTGGTCTCGGCACGTTAGGTTGATCCATGCTACGTTCTATTATGTTACGTTTGGTAGGTTAGTATATGGTAGTTCAGACTTTGGTGCTATACACCCCTATCCGCGGACTTCTGCGTTCTACTGTTTTCTAATGTTTTCTGCTTGTGTCTGTGGAGGCCAGTAATAGTAGTTTCGGCACATTAGGTTGTGCTTCGTTACGTTTGGTTTGGTTAGGTTATGTCAAGCTCGGTCAGGTTTTATTTGACTTTCGTGCTATACACTACTATTCCGTGGATTCCTGCGCTCAGCTGTGCTGTACGATATTCTGCTTGGCCCGGGGAAGGCCAGCAATAGGCGACGCGGCACGTTACGTTGAGTTAGACAACGTTCGATTAGGTTATGTTAAGTAAAGTTTGGTTAGGATAGCTTTGCCTTTCGCGCTATGCACTCTTATTCTGTGTATTTCAGTGATCTACTATGCTGTACCACATTCTGCTTGGCTATGGGAAGGCCAGGAGAAGTAGTCGCTGTACGTTGTTTCGAGATATGCTACGATTGGTTAGGTTAGGTTGAGCCATGTTATGCTAGGATATCTACGGCTTTTGTGCTATTCACTACATTGCGGTGGATTTCTGCGTTCTAATGTGCTCTGGCACGTTCTGCTTGTATCTGTGGAGGCCTGCACTGGTGGTTTCGTCATGCTGGGCTGAGTTATGTTGCGTTTGGCTATGATAGGATATGCTACACTGACATTTGTGCTATTCACTGCTATTCGGTTGATTTCTGCGCTCCAATGGGCTCTAATATGCTCTGTTTGCCTCCGCGAGGCCAGCAATGTCGGTCTCGGCACGTTAGTTTGAGCTATGCTGCTTTCGGCCGTGTTACGTTTGGGAGGTTAGGATAGGATGGTTTAGACTTGAGTGCTATACACTGCTATCAGCGGATTTCTGCGCTCTACTGTTTTCTAATAATTTCTGCTCCAGTCTGTGGTGACTACCAATAGCATTCTCGGCACGTTAGCTTTAGTTAGGTTACGTATGGTTAGGTTAGGTTATGTTAAGCTCGGTCATGTTAACTTAGACTTTCGTGCTGTACGCTTCTATTCGGAGTGTTTCTGTGATATGCTGTGCTCTACTATATTATGCTTAGCTATGGCAATGCCAGCAATATTGATCTCGGCACATTAGGTTGTGTTATGTTACGTTTGGTTAGTTTAGGTTGGGTTAATTTCTGTAAGCTTATCTCTGACTGTCGGTTTATACACTGTTGTTCGTTGGATGTCTGCGCCCAACTGCGCTCAACCTCATTCTGTTTGGCCCTGTGGAGGCCAGCAATAGTGGCCGTTGCACGTTACGTTGGGGTAGGCTACGTTTCGTTATGTCATGTTAGCTTGGGTTAAAGACTGGATACATATGACTTTTGCGCTACACACTGCGATTTTATGGACTTCCGCACCTTAATGTCCTCTAGTACGTTCTGCGCGACTCTGCGGTGGCCTGCAATTGTGGTCTCGGCACGCAAGATTGAGCTATGCTACGGTCGAGTATGTTACGTTTGGTGATGTCAGGATATTCTAGTTTAGTCTCTTGTGCTATACACTGACATCCTCGTATTTATGCGCACTAATGTGTTCTAGTATTCTCTGCTTGGCTCTGGGGAGGCCAGTGATAGCGGTCTCGCCACGATAGGTTAAGTTACGTTGCGTTTGGTTTGGTCACGTTTGGTTTGGTTAGAATTTGATGGCTTAGAGTTCTGCGATGTACACTGCTATTTTGTGGATTTCTTCGCCCTACACAGCTCTATTATACTCTGCACGACTCTGGGGAAGCCAGCAAAGGTTGTCGTTGCACGACAGGTTAAGTTATGTTACGTTCGGTTTGGTTAGGTTAGGTTACGGTAGGAGAGTGTATCTTTGACTTTTGTGCCATAATACGCTATTCGGTGAATTTCTGCGCTCTACTGTGCCCAAATATGCTCTGCTTGGCTTTTGCGAGGCCAGCAATAGTGGCCTCGGCACGTCAGGCTGAGTTACGCTACGTCTGATCAGGTTACGTCAGTTCGGGTTTGTGTAGCATTGACCTTCGCGGTATACACTGCCATTCGATGGATTTCTGCGCTCTACTGTGCTCCACTATACTCTGCTCGATTCTGGGGAGGCCAGCAATTCTGTTCTCGTCACGTTAGGCTCAGGTACGCTACATTCGTCTATGTTACTTTGGTTAAGTCAGGAGAGGATAGCTCTGACTTTTGCATTATGCACAGCAATTCAGTGTAATTCTGCGCTCTACTGAGCTTTAATTCGCCCTGCTCGGCCCTGGGGATGCCAGCAATAATGTTCTCGGCTCGTTAGATTTAGATGTTCCACGTTTGAATTGGTAAGGTTAGAGAAGGTAGGGTTAGGGTATCTTTGACATCCGTGCTATTCACTGCTATTTGGCTGCTTTCAGCTCTCTGCTGTGCTCTAGCGTATTCTGCTTGGCCCTATGTAGGCCAGCAACCATCGTCGCGTCGCATAATGTCGGGTTAGGTTACGTTTGGTTACGTTATGTTGGTATGAGTCAGGTTTGGGAAGCTTTGACTTTTCTGCTATACGCTTCGCCTCTATGTATTTCTGCTCTCTACTCTCCTCTAATATGTTCTGCTTGGCTCGGGGTATGTCAGCAATAGCTGTCGTGGCACGTTAGGTTGAATTGTGTTACGCTTCTCCATGCTAAGATTTGTTAGGTTAGAAAAGGAAAGCTTCGACTATTGTTGTGTAAACTGCTATTCGGTTGATTCCTGCGCTCTATGTTGCTCTACTACACTCTGCTCAACTCTGGGGGTGAGGGCAATAGTGTTCGTGGCACGTGAGACTGTATCTGGTACGATAGGTTATGCTAGGTTGGGTGAAGTTTGGTTAGAATATGTTTCACTTTCGTGTTATACACAGTCTCTCGGTGGATGTCTACGCTCTAATATGTGGATGTCTATGCTCTAATGTGCTCTAATATGTTCTGCTTGGCTTCGGGGAGGACAGCGATATTGGAGCGGCAAGTTATGTTTAGTTAGGCTGCGTTCAGTTAGGTTATATCAGTTGGGGTTAGGTTTGGGATGCTTTGCCTTTTTTTGCTTCACGCAGCTAGTCCGTCCGTTTCTGCCCTCTACGGTACTCCAGTATTTACTGGTTGGCTCTGGGGTGGCCAGCAATTGTGGTCTCAGCACGTTAGGCTGAGTTAGGTTACAATCGGTTATGTTACCTTTGCCATGGTTAGGAAAGAGTAACTTTGACTTTTGTGCTATGCACTGAGATTCTATTGATTTCTGTGGTCTACGCTCCTCTCATATATTCCGCCTTGCTCTGGGGAGGTTGGCAATAATGGTCTCGGCACGATAGGATGAGGCACGTTGCGCCATGCTACGATAAGTTTGGCTTGGTTAGGATATGAGAGCCACGACTTTTGCGCTGTTCACTGCTGTACGGTGGATTTCTGCGCTCTACTGTGCCCTAATATGCTCTGCGTGGCTCTGGTCAGGCCATAAATAGCGGCACGTCAGTTTGAGCTGTGTTACGCTCGCCCATATTACGTTTGGATAGGATACGATAGGGCAGAGTTGACTTGCGTGCTATACATTGCTTTTCGGTGGATTTCTACGCTCTAGATGGCTCTACTATTCCCTGCTCGGCTCAGGGGATGCCAGTAATGGTGGCCTCGGCACGTTAGCCTGAGTTAGGCTGCGTTTTGTTAGGTTACGTTTGCTCAGGTTATGTTTGGCTGCCATCGACTTTCGTGGTATTCATTGTTATTCGGTGGATTTCTACGCTCTACTCTGCTCTAGTATATTCTGCTTGGGCCTGTACAGTCCTGCAATAGGGGCAGCGACACGTTGGGTTGAATTAGGTTACGCTTGGTTATGTTACGGTTGGTTATGTTTGGAGAGGATGGCTTCGACTTTTCTGCTATACTCTGGTTTTGTGTGGTTTTCTGCGCGCTACAGTGCTTTATTTGCTATTTGGATCTGGGGAGTCCAAATTATGGACTCGGTACGTCATGTAGATGTAGGTTGCGTCTGGTCTTGATATGTTTGGATAGGTTATGATATGATAGCTTTGAGTTTTGGGCTATACAATGCTATTCGGTCGATTTCTGCGCTCAACATTGCTCTGCTATACTCTTCTTGGCTCTCCTGAGACCAGGAATAGTGGTCATGGTAGGTTAGGTTAGGTTATGTTACGTTTGGTTATGTTAGGTTAGGTGAAGTTTGGTTAGGACATCATTGACTTTCGCGTTATACACAGCTCTAAGGTGAATTCCTACGCTCTACAATGCTGTACAATATTCTGCTTGGCTCCGTGGACGACAGCAATAGTGGTCGCGGCATGTTATGTAGAGATTCGCTACTGTAGGTTTGGTTAGGTTTGCTCCGGCTTGGTTAGGATAAATTTGTCTTCTGTGCTCTACACTTCAATGTGGCGGGTTTCCGCGCTCTACTGTGCCCTAGTATGTTCTGCTTGGATCTGGGGTGGCCAGTAATAGTGGCCTCGGCACGTTATGTTGAATTAGGTTACGTTTGGCTATGTTCCGTTTGCCCAGGCTAGGAGAGGATTGACTAGACTTTTGTGATATTCTCCGGTTTTCGGGGGACTTCTTCTCTCTACGGTGCTCTAATATGCTCTGCTTGGTTCTTGGGAGGTCAGGAATGACGGTCGCGGCACGTTGCGTTTGTCCGTGTCACGATTTGTTAGGTAAGAACTGGAGTGCTTCGACTATTGTGGTATAAACTGCTATTCGGCGGGTTCCTGCGTTCAACTACTGTACTCTCCTCTACTTTGGGCAGGCAAACGGCAGTGGACATCGCACTTCAGTTTGAGGTTGGTTACGTTTGGCTACGTTAATTTGAGTTAGGTTTGGACAGGTTAGGTTAGGATACCTTCCACTTTTGGGCTGTACACTGCTATTCGGTGTCATTACGCGCTCTGCTCTGTTCTAGTATATCCTGCCTGGCTGTGACGAGGCCAGCAATTTCGGTCGGGCCACGTTAGTTTGTGTAGGGTTACGTATGGTTAGGTTTGGTTAGGCTAGGTTCGGTTAGGATAGCTTGGATTTTTGTGCTATGCATTGCTATCCGTTGGATTGCAGCGCCCTACTGTGCTCTATTACATTCCGTTTGGCCCCGGTGATGCCTGCGATAGTGGTCACGACACGTTACATTTAGGTAGGCTGCGTTTGGTTATGTTGTGTTGGTATGGGTAAGGCTTGATTAGCTTTGACTTTTCTCCCATAAAAGGCGACTCTGTTGTTCTCTAAGCTCTGCTGCCCTCTAATATGCTCTGCTTGGCGCTGGGGAGGACAGCAATAGTCGCCCATGCAGGATAGGCTGAGTTCGGTTACGTTTGGTTAGGATAGGTTAGGCTATGTTTGGCATGGGTAGCTTCGATGTTTCTGCTGCACACTGCGATACAATGGACTTCTGAGCGCTGCTCTCCTCTACTATGTTCTGTTCGGCTCTGGGGAGGCCAGCAATGTTGATTTCGCCACGTTGGGTTGAATTAGATTACGTTCGGTTATGTTACGTTTGGCTAGGTTAGTATATAATAGCTTTGACTTTCGTGCTGTATACTGCTTTTCGGTGGATTTCTGCTCTCTTCTGTGATCTTATATTTTCTGCTTGCATCTGCGGAGGCCAGCAAAGGTGATCTCGGCACATAAGTTTGGGTTGTGTTACGTTTGGTTGGGCCACGTCTGGTTAATTTCGGTAAGGATAGCTTCGACTTTCTTGATATGCGCTATTATTCGGTGGCTTTCTGCGCTCTGCCTTGCTCTGCTATAATCTGATTGGCTCTGGGGAGGCTAGCAATAGTGGTCGCGTCCCGTTGGGTCGAGTTATGTTTCGTAAGGTTACGTGACGGTTGGTTACGTTACGACAGGGCAGCTTTGACTCTTGCGCTGTAAACTGCTACTCGGTGGATCTCTGCTTTGTACTGTGCTCTAATATGTCCTGCTTTGCTCTGGGGAGGCCAGCAATAGTGGTCTCGCCGCGTTAGGTTGTGTTAGGTTACGTTTGGCTAGTTATGTTTATGTCAACTTATGTTAGGATATCTTCGACCTTTGTGCCATACACTGCGTTGCGGTGGACTTCGGCGCTGTTCGGGGCTCTAGTCCTTTCTGCTTGGCTCTTTGGAGGCGAGCAATAGTGACCTCGGCACGTTAGCATGGGCCATGTTACGCTTGGTTAGTTTGGGATAGTGTTACTTTGACTTTTGCGAGATGAACTTCTGACTTTGCGACATTCTATGGACTTCTGAGCTCCACTGCCCTCTCACATATTCTTCTTGGCGCTGGATAGGGCAGCAATTGTGGTCTCGGCACATTAGCTTGGTATAGCTTATGCTGGGCTGCGGTACGTTTGGTTAGGTTAGGATAGGATAGCCACGGCGCTTGTACTGTACACTGCTATTGGTAGGATTGCTTCGCCCCGCTGCGCTCTGACATTTTCTTCTTGGCTCTGCGGAGGCCAGCAATAGTGGTCTCGCCTCGTTACGTTCAATTTCGTTACGATTCGTTATGTTACATTTGGCCAGGCTAGGACAGGTCGGCGTTGACTTTTGTGCTTTGCACTGCTATTCTTTGGATTTTTACGCCCTAAATTGCCCTATTTTCTCTGATTGGCTCAGGGGACTCCAGCAGTACTGGTCGCGGCACGTTAGGTTGAGTTAGGTTACGTTTGATTACTTTACGATTGGTTAGGTTAGGAGAGGATAGGTTTGACCTTAGTGCTATAGTCTGCTATTAGGTGGATTTCTGTACGCTACAGTACTCTATTTTTTCAGCTTGGCCCGGGAAAGGGCAGGGATAGTGGTCTCGGGACATTACGTTGTGTCATGTTACGTTTGGTTGGGTGGGGTTACGTTAAGTGTGGTTACGATAGCCTCAACTTTTTTGCAGTACACTCCTATTATCTCTATTACTGCGCCCTACTCTGCTCTAGTATGTCCTGCTTGGCTCTGTGGATTGCAGTAATAGCTGTCTTCGCAAGTAAGGTTGAGTTAGGCTACGTTTGGTTACTTTCTGTTTGTCTGGTTTAGGCTAGGGAAGCTATGTCTTTTCTGATATACACTGCGATTTTATGGATTTCTGCGTACTACTCTCCACTAATGCCTTCTGCTTTGCTCTGGGGAGGCCAGCAATAGTAGCCGGGGCTCAGTAACTTATGTTTGATTACGCTTGGTTAGGTTAGGTTACTCTGTGTGCGGTTACGATACCTTTGACTTTTGTGCTACACTCTACTATTCTATGGACTTCTACGCCCTTCTGTGCGCTCTCACACGCCGCTTGTTCTCGTGGACGCCAGGAATAGTGCTCTCGGAATGTTAGGTTGATGTACGTTACGCTTGCTTACGTTAGGTTTGGTTAGCTTTGGTTAGGATATATTTGACTTTTGTGCTATAAACTGCTGTTCGGTGTATTTCTGCGCACTTCATTGCTCTTCCATACTCTGCTCGACTCTGTGGAGACCTGCAACGGTGGTATCGGCACGCTAGTTTGAGTTAGTTTACGCTTGGCTTGAATAGGTTAGGATATGCTTGGTCAGTGTGTATTTGACTTTTGTGCTATACACTGCTATTCGGTCGATATCTGTGCACTGCATTCCTCTACTAGCATCTGCTTTTATCTGGGGTGGCCAGCGAAAGCGTTCGTCGCACGTATGATTGAGTTAGGATACGTTTGTGTAGGTTAGGTTATGTTAAGTATGGTTGGGATTGCTCTGCCTATTGTGCTATACACTGCTTTTCGGCCGATAACAGCTCTCTCCTTTGCTGTCCTAGCATCCGCTTGTTTCTGGTGACGCCCGGAATAGCGGACGTGGCCCGTTTGGTTGAGTCATGTTACGTTTTGTTCGGTGTGGTTGGGTTATGTTTCGCTGGAACAGCTTTGACCTTTGTGCTATACACTGCTATACGGTGGATTCCTGCGCGCCAGTGTGCTCTAGTATATTCTGCTTGGCTATGGGAATGCCGGCAGTAGAAATCTCGGCAGGTTGGTCTGAGCAAGTCTGCGTTTGGTTATGTTACGTTTGGTTATGATAGGACAGCAATTGTGGCCGCGGCTCGATATTTTAAGTTATATTCCGTTTGCTTATTTTATGGTATGTTAGGTTAGGAAACGATGGCTTGAACTTTAGTGCTATACATTGCTATACGGAGTACCTCTGCACTGTACTGTGCTCTAGTGCGTTCAGCTTTGCTCTGGCAAGCCAAGCAATAGTGGTCTCGGTACGTTATGTTGAATTATGTTACTCTCGGTTGCGTTATGATAGCTTGGGTTAGGTTTAGATATCTTTGGCTTTCGTGGCATACACTGCTATTCGGTGGATATCTGCGCTCTACTGTACTCTACTATATTCTGTTCGACTCTGGGGAGGTCTATAATGGTGGCCGTGGTGGGATATTTTGAGCTAGGTCATATTTGCTATGTTACGTTTGCTATGTTACGTTTGCTATGCTTCGTTTGGATATGTTAGGAGAGGATAGCACAGACTTTTGTGCTATACACTGCTATTCGGTAGATTTCTGCGCTCTTCCTTGCTCTAGTATACCCTACTCAACTCTGCGGAGGCCAGCGGTGGGGGTCGTGGCACTATAGGTTGGGACAAGTTACGTATGGTTATGTCAGTTTATGTTGGGTTTGGCTTGGATGGCTTTGGCTTTTGTGCTATACACTGCTGTTCTGTGAACTTCCGCGCTGTACAGTGCTCTAATATGTTCTGCTTGGCCCTGGGGAGGCCAGCAATGGTGGCTTCTGCGCGTTAGGTTGAGATATGTTACGTTCGGTTTGTCAAGATTAGGTTAGGTTTGGTAATGATAGCTCTGACTTTTGTGGTATGCTCTACTTTCCGGTCGACACCTGCGCTCTGTGTTGGTCTACTAGCCTCTGCTTGTCTCTGTGGACGCCCGGAATAGTGATCTCGGCATGTTAGGTTGAGTTATGTTACGTTTGGTTAGGTTAGGATTGGTTAGGTTTGGTTAGGATAGATTTGACATTAGTGATATACACTGCTGCTCGGTAGATTTCAGCGTTCTACACTTTTCTGCTATACTCTGAATAGCTTTCGTGCGGCCAGTAATATCGTTCGTGGCATGAAAGTTCGGGTTACGTAACGTCTGTTTATGCTACGTTTGGATAGGTTCGGGTAGGATAGCTTTGACATATGTGCTATAAACTGCTATTCGGTGGATTTCTGTGCTCTTCCGTGCTCTACTATACCCTGCTCGACTCTGGAGATTCCAGCAACAGTGGTATCCGCGCGAAAGGTTGCGTTAGGTTTGGGTTGGCTCGGCTACGTTAGGATATGCTTGGTCAGGCTGGCTTTGACTTTTGCGCTATACACTGCTATTCGACCGATATCTGTGCACTGCATTGCTCTACTAGCGTGTGCTTCTCTCTGGGGATGCCAGCAATAGTGGTCGCTGCACGCCTGTGAGTTAGGTTATGCTTGTTTTGGTTAGGGCAGGCTAAGTTTGGCTAGGATGGCTTTGACATTTGTGACATAGCCTGCTACTCGGTATATTTGTGCTCCCTACTGTGCTTTTGTATATTCTGTTTGGCTACAGGGAGTCCAGCAATAGTGGTCACGGCACGTTGCTTTGAGTTATGTTACGTTTGGTTATGTCACGATTTGTTAGGGTAGGAAAGGGTGGCTTTACCTTTTGCGCTGTACACTGCAGTTCGGAGGATTTGTGCGCTCTAGTGTGCTCTAGCATGTTCAGCTGGGCTCTGGGAGGTCCAGAAATAGTGGTTCCGGGACGTTGCGTTCAGGTGGGCTAAGCTCGGTTGTGTTAGATTGGGTCCGGTTAGGTTACGATACTTTTGACATTTGCGCTTTACACTGCTGTGCGACGGATTTCTGCGCTCCACTTGCTCTATCTTATTCTGCATGGCTCTGGATAGATCAACAGTAGTGGTCTAGGCACGTTAGGTTAGTTTACGTTAGGTTAGGTTAGGTTAGGTTTGGTTAGGTTATGTTAGGTTAGGTTAGGTTAGGTTAGGTTAGGTTAGGTTAGGTTGGGTTATGTTATATGTGCTCGTTTGGTAAGCTTAGATTGGCTTTGGTCAGGCTACGATAGCTTCGAATTTCTTGCTACTCACTGCCATTATATGGGATTCTGCGCTCTGCTCTCCTCTATTATGTTCTGCTTGGCGATGTGGAGGCCAGCAATAGTGATCGTGACACGATAGGCTTAGCTATGTTATGTTTGGTTAGGCTAGGATGTGCTAGCCTTGGTCACGGTGAGTCTGACTATTGCGCTGTACACTGCTGTTGGCCGAGTTTCTGCGCTCTGCTGTGCGCTAGCATACCCTGCTTGGCTCTGCGGGGCCCAGCAATAGTGGTCTCGGCACGTTAGAGTGAGGTATGCTATGTTCCGTTGTGTTACGTTTGGTGAGGTTAGGGTAAGTTAGTTTAGACTGTCGTGCTGCACACAACTTTCCACGGTCTTCTGCACTCTACTGTGTCCTGATATCTTCTGCCTGGATCTGGGAAGGCCAGCAATAGTAGTCTCGGCACGTTAGGTTGTGTTTTGTTACGTTTGGTAAGGTCAGGTTTTGGTAAGCTAGGCCAGGTGATCTTAGACTTTCGTGCTATATTCTGCTAGTCGGTGGATTTCTGCGCTCTACAGTGCTCTATTGCATTGTGCTTAGCCATGGGAATGCCAGCAATATTGGTCTCGGTACCATAGGCTGTGCTGTGTTACGTTTGTTTAGTTTAGGTTAGGTTAACTTCGGTAATGATAGCTTTGACTTTCGTGCTGTAAAATGTTATACCGTGGATTTTTGCACCCTGTTGTGCTCCACTATACTCTGCTTGGCCCTAGGGTGGCCACCAAAGGTGGTCACGGCACTTTCTGTTGGGCGTGCTACGTTTGGTTAGGTTATGTTCATTTGGTCTAGATTTGTGTATCTTTGACTTTTCTGCTATACACGTCGATTCTATGGATATCTGCGCTCCTCGTCCTTTAGTATGTTCTTCTTGACCCTGGGGAGGTCAGCAATAGTCGTCGCGTCACGTTAGGTTCATTTTTGTTACGTTTGGTAATGTCATGATTGGTTAGGTTTGGAGAGAATAGCATCGTCTTCTGCGCTATACACTGCTATGCGGCGGATATCTGCCCTCTACTCCGCTCCAATATGTTCAGCTTGGATCTGAGAAGGAGAGCAATAGCGGTATCGGCATGTTATGTTGAGTTGTGCTAAGTATGGTTAGGTTAGGTTTGGTCGTGTTTGGTTATGATATCTCTGGCTTTTGTGCAATACACAGCTTTGCGGCGGATTTCAGCTCTCTGCTGTGCTCTAGTTTATTCTGCTTGGCCCCGGGAAGAGGCGCAATAGCGGTATCGGCCTGTTGTATTCAGTTAGGCTAGGTTTGGTTACGTTATGTTAGGTCAGGTTAGGTTAGGATATCTTTGGCTTCTGAGCATTACACTGCAATTCCCTGGACTTCTGAGCTCTACTGTGCTCTAGTATAACCTGCTTGGCTCTGGGAAGGTCAGCAATAGTGGTCAGGGCACGTTAGGTTGTGCTAGGACAGGATAGGTTTTGTTATGTTTGGACATGTTTGGCTAGGACAGCTCTAACTTTTGTGCTGTACACTGCTATTCGTTGGACTCCTGCGCTATGCTGTGATCTCATATGCTCTGCTTTCCCCCGGAGTGGCCAGCGATAGTGGTATCGGCAAGTTATGCTATGTTATGTTGCGTTTGATTTGGTTAGGGTAGGTTACGTTTGGTCTGGATGGCGTTGACGATTGCGCTATACACTGCTCTTCGGTGGATCTCTGCGCTCTACATTTATTTACTATGCTCTGCTCGACCCTTGGAAGGCCAGCAATGGTGGTCGCGGCACGTTAGGTTAAGATAGAACACGTTCGGTTCCGTTAGGTTACGTTGCGTTAGTATAGGGTAGCTTCGACTTTCCTGTTATAAGCTGCTATTAGATGGAATTTCGTGCTATACTCTGCTCTACTACAATATGCCCGATTTCTGGAAGCCCAGCAATAGTGTCCGCGGCACGTTATTTTTAGTTATGTTTCGTTAGGCTCTGTTACAATTTGTTGGGTTAGGTACGGATAGCTTCGTCTTTTCCGCTTTACACTACAATTCAATGGATTTCTGTGCTCTACTCTCCTCTAATTTGTTCTACTGGTCTCCGGGGAGGCCAGCATTATTGGTCGCGGCACGTTACAGTGAGTTATGTTACGTTTGGTCTTGCTAAGTTTGGTTAGGTTAGGATAGGTAAGCTTCGACCTTTGTGTCATACACTGCTATTCGATGGATTTCTGCGATCTACTGTGCTCTAATGTTTCCTGCTTTTCTCTGGTGATGCAACAGTAATGGTTTCGGCACATTGGGTTGAGTTAGGTTACGTTAGGCTACGTTCCTTTTGGTTAGATTAGGATAGCGTAGCTTTGACTTTTGTGCTATGCACTGCTGTCCTATAGATTTCTGCGCTCTACTCTCCTCTAGTATATTCTGTTTAGCCCTGCGGAGGCCAGCAATAGCGGTCGCGGTACACTGTTGAGCTAGGCTACACTTGGTTACGTTATGCTCGCTTGGGTTAGGCCCGGAAATGTTTGACCTTCCTGCTATACACTGCGATTCTATGGATTTCTGTTCTCTGGCCTCTAATATATTCTGCACTGCTCTGGGGACGCCAGCAATAGGCGTCTCGCCACGTTAGGTTGTGTTAGGTTACGCGTGGCTTGGCTAGTTTGGTTTCGGTTTGGTTAGGACAGCTTTGACTTTTGCATTATCATACACTGCCATTCGGTCGGTATCTGCGCTCTGCATTGATCTACTGGTAACTTCTGGTCTCTGTGGAGGCCAGCAATAGTGGTACTGGCACGATAGCTTGTGATAGGCTACGTTTGTTAACTTTACGATTGGTTTGGTTAGGTGTGGGTGGCATTGACTTTTTGCTATACACCGATACTCGGTGGATTTCTACGCCCTACATTGCACTGCGATACTCTGTGCGACTATGGGGAGTCCAGTTATGGTGGTCCCGGTACGTTAGGTTGAGTCATGTTTTGTTCGGTTATGATACGTTTGGTTAGGTTAGGATAGGATAGCTTTGACTTCTGTGCTATACAGCGCTAACCAGCGATCTTCTGGGCTCTACATTGCTCTAGTATGTTATGCTTGGCTCTGGACAGGCCAGCAACAATAGTCTCGGCACGTTATGTTGTGTTAGGCTACGACTGGTGTGGCTATGGTTGTTTGCATGGCATACACCATTGGCCGGAGCATTCCTGAGGATGAGTTATGTTACGCTTGGCATGGCTAGGTTTGGTTAGGTTATGCTAGGATTGCTTTGAGTCTTGTGCTATAAACTGCCATTCGGTCGGTATCAGCGCTCTGCATTGCTCCATTAGCATTTGCTTGTCCCTGGGGAGCCCAGTAATAGTGGTCGTGGCAAGTTTGGTTGATTTATGTTACGTTCGGTTAAGCTAGCGTAGGCTATGTTCTGTTAGAATGGCCTTGACATTTGTGCTAAACACTGATACTCGGTGGATTCCTGCGCTCTACTGTGCTCTGCCATATTCTGCTCCGCCCAGGGTGTCCAGCAATAGCACCCGCAGCACGTTGTGTTCAGAAAGGCTTCGTTTGGATAAGTAAAGTTTGTCTGGGCGAGGCATGGTTAGGTGTGACTTTTCTGCTATACACTGCGATTCAATGGATTTCTGCGCTCCATACCCTCTAATATGTTCTGCTTGGCCCTGGAGAGATCGGTAATAGTGGTCGCGTCACGTTAGGTGGAGTTACGTTACGTTTGGCAATGTTACGATTGGTTAGGTTAGGAAAGGACAGCTTTGACTTTTGCGCTGTACACTGCTATTCGGTGAACATTTGCGCTCTACTGTGCACTAGTATATTCTGCTTGGCTCTGGGGATGACAGTAACAATGGTCCAGGCACATCAGTTTGCGTTACCTTACGTTTCGTTATGTTACGCTTGTTTGAGATAAGCTAGGGTAGCTTTGACATTTGTACTATACACTGCCATTCGGTGAGCTTCTGCGCTCTGCTGCGATCTTATATGCTCTGAATAGTTCTGGGGAGGAGAGAAACTGTGGCCGCATCACGTTATTTTGCGGTAGGTCTCGTTTGGCTATGTTTCGCTTGCTTTTGTCAGGTACTGGTGACTTTGACTTTTCCGCTGTAACATGCGATTCTATGGTTTTCGGCGCTCTTGAGTGCTCAAATATGTTCTGCACGGCGATGGGGAGGCCAGCAAGAATGGTCTTGGCGCGTTATGTTAAGCTTGGTTACGTTTTCTTGTACTACGTTTGGATAGGTTGGGCTACGATAAGTTTGACTTTTGCGCTATACACTGCAATTCTGTGGGTTTTTACGCTCTACGTTGCTCTACTATACTATGCTCGACTCTGCGGAATTCAGTAATAGTGGTCTCGGCTCGTTGGGTTGAGTTAGGCTACGTTAGGTTAGATTATATTTGTTTTTGTTAAGTTTGGATGGCTTTGACTTTTCTGCTATACACTCCGATTCTATGGACTTCTGCGCTCTGCTCTCCTCCGGTATGTTCTGCTTGGATCTGAGGGGGGCAGCAATGGAGTTCTCGGCGCATTAGGATGGATTAGGTTACGTTTTCTTACGCTAGGTTTTGTTACGTTAGGATAGGGTAGCTTTGACCTTTGTGCTATACACGGCGATACGGTGGATTTCTGCGCTCTGGTGTGACCTGATGTGTTCAGCTTGGTTCTTGGGAGGCCAGCAATAGCGGACGTGCACGTTTAGTTGTGCTAGGTTATGTTTGGTTATTTTAGGTTATGCTAAGTTTGGTGCGGATGGTTTTGACTTTTTCGCTGTATACCGCTGTTTGGGCGATATCTGCGCTCGGCGTTGCTCTACCAGCGTTCGCTTGTCCCTGGGGAGGCCAGCAACAGTGGCCATGGCACGTTTGATTGTGTTAGATTACGTTTGGTTATGTAAGATTTGGTTAGGCTTTGATACGGCGGCTCTGACTTTTGTGCTGTACACTGCAATTCGGTCGATACCTGTACACTGCAATGCTCTACTAACATCCGACTGCCTCTGAGCAGGCCAGCAGTACTGGTCGTGGCACCTTTGGTTGAGTTACGTTACGTTTGGTTAGGTAAGGTTAGCATACGCTTTGTTACGATGGCTTTGAGTTTTGTGCTATACACTGCTATCCGTTGGCTTCGTGTGCTCTGCAGTACTATAGTATATTCTGCTTGGCTATGGGGAGGCCAGCAGTATTGATCTCGGCCGGTCAGCCTGAGTTATGTTGCGTTTGGTTTTGTTTCGTTTGGTATGGTTAGGATAGGATAGCTCACACCTTTGTGTCATACACTGCTGTTCGGGCGATTTCAGTGTACTAAATTGCTCTGCTGTAATCTGCTCAGCTCTCGTGAGAGCAGCTATAGCGGTCGTGGTACGTGATGTTGGGTAACAATACGTCTGCTTATGTTACATTTACTTAGGTATGTATAGAATAGCTTTGACTTTTGAGCTATAAACTGCTATTCAGTGGATATCTGCGCTTTACAGTGCTCTAATATGGTCTGCTTGGCGCTGTGGATGCCAGCAATGGTAGTCCGCGCACATTAGGTTATGTTAGGCTTCGTTCGGCTATGTTAGGTTTTGCCAGATAGGTTAGAATGTCCCTGACTTATGTGCTTGGCACTTCTGTGGGGCGAGTTCCTGCGCTCTAATGTCCTCTAGTATATTCTGCTTTGCTATCTGAAGGACGGCAATTGTAGTGTAGGCACGTTAGGGTTAGTTATGTTACGTTCGATTACGTTACATTTGTTTAGGTTGGGATAGGATATGTTTGACCTTTACGCTATACACTGCAATTCTGTGGGTCGCTACGCTCTACGCTTCTCTACTATACTCTGCTCGAATCTGAGGAGGCTAGTAATAGTGGTCGCGGCACGTTAGGTTTAGCGATGCTACGTTTGGTTAGGTTAGGCTGGGTCTGGTTGGGTTAGGATATCTTTGACTTTTGAGCCTTACATTGCTATTTGTTGGCTTCCTGCACTCTACTGTGCTCCACTATACTGTGCACGATTCTGTGGAGGCCAGCAATAGTGGTCCTGGCACGATAGGTTTTGCTAGGCTGCGTTTGGTAATGCTACGGTTAGCTAGGTTAGGAGATGATAGCTGTGACTTTCGTGGTATAAACTATTGTTCGGTGAACTTCTGCGTTTCGCTCTGCTCCAGTATACTCGGCTTGTCTCTGGGGATGCCGGAAATAGTGGCCTCGGCGCGCTAGGTTGAGTTAGGCTGCGATTGGTTAGGTTACGTTAGTTTTGGTTAGGTATGGATAGCTTCGACTTTCGCGTTAGGAACTGTCATTCGGTGGAGTTCTGCCTGTAATCTGCTCTACTACAACCTGCTGGGATATGGGGAGGCCGGCAGTAGCGGCCGCGGCACGTTATTTTGAGTTATGTTACGTTTGGCTATGTTACGTTTTGCTAGGTTAGGAAACTATGGCTACAACTTTTGCGCCATACACTGCTATTTGGTGGACATCTGCGCTCTACTGTAATCTAATATACATCGCTTTGCTCTGGGAATCCAGAAATAGTGGCAGCGGCGCGCTAGGTTGTGTTATGTTCCGTTTCGTTAGGTTAGGCTTGTTTGTGCTAGGTTAGGATATCTTTGACTTCCCTGCTATAAACTGCCATCCTATGGACGTCTGCGCCCTGCTTTAACATAGTATGCTCTGCTTGGAGATGAGGAGTTCAGCAATATTTGGCTAGGCACGTTAGGTTGGACTTGGTTACGTTTGGTTGCGATAGGTTAGGTCAAGCTAGGTTATGATACCTTTCACTTTCCTGCTTTACAATTCAATGCGGAAAATTTCTGCGATCTACTGTGCTTTAGTGTATTCTGCTCGGCACTGCGACGGTCAGCAATAGTGGTGTATGCACGTTAGGTTGAGTTAGGCTTCGTTTCCTTGTGTCACGTTTGGTTAGGTTAGGATAGGGTAATTTGGACTTTCGCGCTGTACACTGCAATTCGGTTGGTTTCCACGCTCTACGTTACTCTACTATTCTCTGCTCGTTTCTGTCGAGCCCAGTAATAGTATTCGCTGCATGTTAGTTCCAATCGTTCTAAGTTTGGTTAGGTTAGATTTGGTTTTATTGGGTTTGTGTATCTTTGACTTTTGCGCTATACACTGCCATCCCGTGTATTTCTGCACTCTTCATTGATCTACTGCACTTTGCTCGACATTGGGGAGACCCGCAACCGAGTTCTCGGCACGAGATGCTGAGTTATGTATCGTTTGCTTAATTTACGTTTGGATATGTTATTATAGGATAGAATAGAATTTTGCACTTCTGCGCGGCGGACCTCTGCGCTCTGCTGTGCTCTAGTATATTCTGCTGTGCCCCTGGAGGGTCAGCAATAGTGGTCTGGGCACTTTAGTTTGAGTTAGGTTACGTTCGGCTGCATTCGGTTTTGTTATGTTAGAGCAGGACTTTCGTGCTGTACACTGCCATTCGGTGTACATTTGCGCTCTACTATGCTCTACTATATTCTGCTTGGCCCTCGCGAGTCCAGCAATAGTGGTCTCTGCACTTTAAATTGAGTTACGCTGCGTTTGGTTAGGTTACGTTTGGCTGTGTTAGGATAGGGTAGCTTTGATTTCTGTGCTCTGCACTGCTTTTCGGTGGATTTCTGCGCTTTACTGTGCGCTGATATGCTCTGCTTCGCGCTGTGGATGCCGGCCACGGTGGTCTCGGCACGTTATGTTTAGTTAGGCACCGTTTGGCTTGGTTAAGATATGACAGGTTAAGTTAGGGTGTCTTTGACTTTAGTGCTTTGCACTTCGGTGCGGCAGGTTTCTGCGCTCTCCTGTGCTCTAGTATATTCTGCTTTGCTCTGTGGAGGTCAGCAACAGTGGTCTAGCTACGTTAGTTTGAGTTACATTGCGGTTGGTTTTACTGTGTTTGGTTATGTCAGGAGAGAATACCTCTGACTTTTGTGCCATACACTGCTGTTCAAATGTTGTCTGCGCTCTACTGTGCTCTAATATGCTCTGCTTGGGGCTGGGGAGGCCAGAAATTGTTAGGTTGAGTTTGTTTGCGTATGGTAGTGTTAACTTTGGATAGGTTGGGATATTATAGCTTCGACCTGTGTAATATGCAGCGCTGTCCGGTGCATTTCTGCGTTCTACTGTGCTCTAATATGTTATGCTTTGCTCCGAGAGCTCAGTAACAGTGCTCTAGGCACGTTAGGTTGGTTTCGGTTACGGTTGGCTTTGTTACGTTTGGGTATGTTAGTCTAGGTTGGCTTTGACTTTTGCGATATACAATGCTATTCGGTGGACTTCTGCGCTCTACTGTAATCTAATACTCTCTGCTTTGCACTTGAGAGGTCTGAAATTGTGTCCGCGGCGCGGTAGCGTGAGTTATATTACGTTAGGTTATGTTATGTTTGGCTACGTTTAGTTAGGATATATTTGACTTTTATAATATACACTGCACCTCGGATGATTCCACCGTTCTATATTTCTCCGCGGCACTCTGCTTAGCCTTCGTGAGGCCAGCAATAACGTTCGTGGCACGAAAGGTTGCGTTACGTTACGCCTGCTCATGTTACGTTTGGCTAGGTTTGTGTAGGATAGCTTTGACTTTTGTGCTATACACTGCTATCCGGTGGATTTCTGCGCTCTACATTGCTCTAATATATTCTGCTTTGCTCTGTGCATGTCAGCAACAGTCGTCAAGGTACGCTAGGTTTAGTTATGTTACTTTTGGTTATGTTATGTTTGGTTATGTTAGGCTAGGGTAGCTTAGACTTTGCTATACACTGCTTTTCTGGGGATTTCTGCGGCTTGCTGAGATCTAATATTCTCTGCTTTGCTCTGTCGAGGCCAAAAATGTTGAACGCGGCGCGTTAGTTTTAGTTAGGCTACGTTTGGTTGTGCTAAGATTGGTTATGTTAGGATGTATAACTTCGACTTTTGTGCTATACACTGATCTTCGGCGGATCTCTGCGCTCCACATTGCTCTACTATACTCTACTCGACTCTGTGGTGGCCAGGAATAGTGGCCATGGCATGGTAGGTTGTGTTATGCAACGTTTGATAATATTACGATTGGTTAGGATAGGATAGGGTAGCTCTGACTTTTGTGCTCTACACGGCTATTCGGAGTATTTCTACGCTCTACATTGCTCTACTGTACTCTGATCGACCCTGTCGAGACCTGTAATAGTGGTGTCGGCAAGCTAGTTTGGGTTAGGCTACGTTTGATTATGTTATGTTAGCTTGTGTTAGGCTTGGACATCTCTGACTTTTCTGCTATACACGGCTATTCGTTGCATTTCTGCTCTCTACTGCGCTCTAGTATGTTCTGCTTGGCTCTGGGATGGCCAACAATGGTCGTCACGGCACGCAAGTTTGAGTTAAGTTTCGCATTGCTTGGCAATGTTCGGACAAGTTTGCTTAGTACATATTTGTCTTTTGTGCTGAGAATTACTTTTCGGTGGATATCTGTGAACTGCATTGCTCTACTAGCATCTGCTTGTACCTGTTGAGGCCAGCAAAAGTGGCCGGGCACGTTTGGTTCAGCTAGGATACGTTCGGCAATGTTGGGGTTGGCCATGTATAGTTAGGATGGCTTTGACTTTTGTGCTACACACTGCTATTCGGCTGATTCCTGCGCTCTACTGTGCCCTTGTACGTTCTGCTTGGCTCTGCCAATGCTAGCAGTGGAGGTCTCTGCTTGTTAGGTACAGCAATTTTACCTTTGGATCGGTTGGGTTGGGTCAGGCTTGGTAGGGATATCTCTCAGTTTGTGGTATACATTGCTATCTAGCAGTTTTCTGCGCTCCACTGTGGACTACTATATTCTGCTAGAATCTGTGGTGGGGCCAGCAATAGTGGTCCCGGCACGCTGGTTTGGGATAGAAGACGTTTGGTTATGTTACGATTGGTAAGGTTAGGATAGGATAGCTTTGACTTTTCTGTTATACACCGCTATTCGGTGGAGTTCTGCGCTCTACTGTGCTCTAGTATGTTCTGATTGGCGCGGGCTAGGCCAGCAATGGTTGTCTCGGCACGTTAGGTTGTGTTATGCTGCGTTCGGTTATGTTACGCTTGGTTACGTTAGGATAGGTTGGCTTTGACTTCTGTGCTATACATTGCTATTCCGTGGATTTATACTCTCCACTGTGATCTAATATTCCCTGCTTTGTTCCGCTAAAGATTGAAATAGTGGCCGCGACGCGTTAGGTAGTGTTATGTTACGTTTGGTTAGGTTATGTTCTTTGGGTGTGGTTAGGATACCTTTCACATTCGCGCTAACACTGCCATTCTATGGACCTCTGCACTCCACTCTCCCCTAATATGCCCTGCTTAGAGGTGGCGAGGCCAGCAATTGTGGGCTAGGCACTTTATGTTGTGTTATGCTACGTTTGGTCTTGTTAGGTTGGGTAGCGTTTGGTTAGTGTGACTTTGACTTCTGTGTTATACACTGCTATTTGGTGGCTTTCTGCGATATGCTGTACTCCTGTACGTTCTGCTTGGATCTGGAGAAGCCAGTAATAGTGGCCTCGGCGCGACAGTTTGAGATAGGATACGTTTGGTTAAGCTATGATAGCTCTGGTTAGGTTCGGATAGTTTCTGCTTTCGTAGTATAAACAGATGTTCGGTGGACTCCTGCGCTCTGCTGTGCTCTAGTATGTTCATCTGGGCTCTGGGGAGGCCAGGAATAGTGTTCTCGGCACGCAAGATTGAGATAGATAACGTTTGCTTATGCAACTCTTGGTTAGGTTGGGATAGGGTATCCTTGACTTTTGTGCTGTACACGACTCTTCAGCGGATTTCTGCGCTCTATGTTGTTCTACTATACTCTGCTCGACTCTGGGGAGACCAGCAATAGCGGTCATGGCACGATAGGTTGGGTTATGTTACATTTGGTTAGGCTATGGTAGTCTACGTTAGGTTAGGATGGCATTGCTATTCGGAGACATCTGAGCTCTACTGCTCTCTAGTGTGTTCTGCTTGGCTCTGGTGAGGCCTGTAATAGAGGTCTCAGCTCGTTAGGTTTAATTATTCTACGTTTGGTTAGGTTAGGTTAGGTCAGGTTTGGTTAGCATACCTTTGACGTTCGTGCCATACACTGCTATCTGGTGGCTTCCTGCGCATTTATGTGCTCTAGAATATTCTGCTATTCTCTGGGGATGCCAGCCGTGGTGGTCTCGGCACGTTAGCCTGAGCTACGTTGCGTATGGTTATGTTACGTTTGGATAGGTTAGGACAAGATAGTTTCGACTTTTGTGCAGTACGCTGCTGTTTGGTGGATTTCTGCGCCCTACATTGCTCTACAATACACTGCTCGGCTCTCGGGATCTGAGCAACAGTGGTATGTCACGTTAGGTTGTTTTAGGTTACGTTTGGTTGGGTTAGGCCACGTAGTGTTAGGTCAGGGTTGCTTCTACCTCATGTAGGAGAGGACCAACGCCCCCGTTGTTGACGGCACCCCAGGCCGAGCCTTTGCGCTGACTCTGGATACATGTGGCGACCGGGTGCTGTGGCTGTTCGACAACTGCTACAGGGCCGGTTGCTTCCCAGTATATTGGAAGAGAGCGAGGGTCGCGCCGATCCCCAAACCGGGAAAGACGCCGGACTCTCCGAAGGCATACCGGCCGACATGCCTGCTCGACGAGGCGGGCAAGTTCTTCGAACGCGTTCTAGCTGCCCGCCTTCGAGAGCATTTAACCGACGCATGTCCGGATCTCAGCGTCAGGCATTTCGGATTCCGGCAGGGTCGGTCGACGATCGACGCGATTAAGCGCGTTCGTTTCCTGCCGGGGGCTGCCGTAGTCCGGGACGGGGTGGTACTGGCGGTCGGTATGGATACCGCCAACGCCTCCAACCCTCTGCCCCGAGCCGCCATCCGGAATGCCCTGCTGGACCACAGGGTTCCCCAATACATGACGGCGGTGATCGGCGACTATTTGGCGGAGCGCTAGATCGAGTGTCACGGAAGATAATCGCCCGCCGCGCGGGCCACGAACTGCGGGGTTCCACAGGGATCGGTAAACGGGTCGATTCTCTGGAACCTCGCGTACGACGCCGTGTTGCGCACTCCCCTCCCCCGCGGCCTGAGCCAGTCTTCGTACGCGGACGACAAACTGGCGGTGGCCTCCGGATCGAGTTGGGAGGAGGCCACGCTGCGCGCGGAAACCGGCGTAGCCCTCGTCCCGAATAGCGTCCAGCGGCTGGGGCTGAGTACCTCCCCCGAGAAGACCCACGCAATGTGGTTTTGCCATCGGCGCCACGGGAATCCGCCCAAGTCACAGATGCGCGTGGGGAACGTCGTGGTAGAGTTTTGGGACCGGATGATGTATCCCGGACTCGTCCTCGATTGCCACTGGAAGTTCGACGAGTACCTTCTCGCGCTGGAGCCACGCCTGGAAGATATGGCGGGGGCGTTCTCTCGCCTGCTACCCAACCTGGATGGTCCAGACGGGAGGGTGCGCCGCCTCTACACGTGTGTCGCTCGCTCGGCGGCCCTCTGCGGTGCTCCGATCTCGGCGATCGATCTGGGCGCTAGTTCGCGACGTCGGGCTATTTTATGGAGAATCGCTCGCAGGATGACGTCCAGGGTCGTGGGCGGTTACCGGACGATTTCCCACGTGGCGGCGATGGTCCTGGCGGGCGTTCCGCCGTTCGAACTGCAAGCGGCGGGGGAGGCCCGTATCTACGGTATCCTCCACCCTGGCGGCGGCGGTGCTCCTGAAGAAGGGGCCGTTTCGTTGAGGCGAATGGTCCGGCAGTCCGTGATGACCGCCTGGCGATCTCGGCTGAGGAAGCCGTGTAGCCGGCAGCACCGGCCGATCGGGGCTGTGCTCGCCGTCTGGATGCATAGGGGCGCAGCGGCAGCTGGCACACTTTCCGCGTGACACAGGTGCTAACCGGGCACGGGTGCATCGGCGAGTACCTGTGTCGCATCGGGCGGGAACGCGAGACGCGGTGTCACCACTGCGGGAAAGGACGGGGAACTGTGCAGCACACGCTGGAAGAATGTCCGGCGTGGGCTCATCGAGCCGCAAAGCGCGCAGGGACATGGATGTTTCAGGTGCGATTTCCCGTCGCACGGGGTGGGAATTGCGTCTGCGTCGCGGTGGCGTCCTGGCAATTGCGTCGCCGCGAAGTCCAGGGCGCTCCGAAAGGCGAAGGTCTGGTCACAGCGGAGGTTTTTAGTGGGTAAAAATCCCACATAACCCCGCTTCCTCCACTAGGGTGGCCGGGTTTCTTTGGAAGATATCTCGCACGTGAAAAAAGGGTGTCTTTCACCTTTGTGTTGTACACTGCTATTTGGTGGGCTTCTGCGCTCTACTTTTCTCTAGTGTATTCTGTTAGGCTGTGGCGAGGCCAGCGATAGTGATCTCGGCACTTGAGGTTAGGTTAGGTCACGTTTTGTTCCGTTACGTTTGGTCAGGTTAGGATAGAACAGCTCCGACGTTTGTGATATACACTGCTATCAGGATCATTTCTGCGATCCACTGTGCCCCAATATGCTCAGTTTGGCTCCGCGGAGGTCAGGAATGGTGGCCTAGGCACGTTGGGTTGAGTTAGGTTACGTTTGGCTTTGCTAGGTTAGGTTAGGATTGGTTAGGATAGCTTTGACCTTTGTGCTCTACACTGCTTCTCGCTGAACCTCTGCTCTCTACATTACTCTATGTTCTGTTTGGCTCCGGGATTCCAGACACAGTAGTCTCGTTACGATATGTTGAGTTAGGCTGCGATTGGTTATGTTATGTTTGGTTAGGTTAGGATAGGATAGCTTTGACTTTTGCGCTGTACACCGATATTCGGTGAATTTCTACTATGTACACTTCCCTATTATGCTTTTCCAATCTCTGGGAAGGCCAGCAAATGTAGTGACGGCACCTCACATTGATTTACGCTACGTACGGTTAGGTTAGGATACGACAGGTTAGCTTAGGATATCTTCCACTTTTATGCTATAAACTGCGTTGCGGTTTGTTACTGCGCTCTACTGTGATCTGGTATAATCTGCTTGGCTCATGGAATTCGAGCTACTGTGGTCTCGGCACGTTAGGTTGGGTTAAGCTACGTTCGGTTATGTTAAGTATGGTAATGTTAGAATAGGGTAGCTTCAACTATTGCGGTATGCACCGCGATTCTGTGTATTTCTGCGCTCTACACTCCTCTAATATGTTCTGCTTGCCTCTCCAGAGCCAAGCAGAATGCGATACAGCACAGTAGAATGCAGAAAGCCACCAAATTGCAGTGTAGAGCACAAGAGTCAGAAATATCGAACCTAACCTACACCAACCCAACCTATTCAAACGCAGACTGTCTGAACCTGAATTGCGTGACCTCTATTTCTGGCCTTCCCAGAGCCAAGCAGAGTATAGTGGCGCACCGTAGAGCGCGGGAAACCACCGAAAAACAGTGTATACCGCGAAAGCCAAATCTATCCATACATATCCCAAGCAAACATAGCCTACCCAAACGTCGCCCGACTCAACCTAACGTGCCGGGACAACTATTACGGGCCTCCCCAAAGCCGAGCAGAATATAGTAGAGAAGTGTAGAGCTCAGATATCCACAGAGTAGTAGTGTACAGCATACAAGTTAAAGATATTCTATCCTATCCTAACCGAACGAAACACAGACGAACGTAGTATAACTCAACCAAACGTACGGAGACAACTATTGCTGCCATCCCCACAGGCAAGTAGGACATACCAGAAGAGAGTAGAGCGCAGAAATCCACCGAAATTCTGTGCACTGCATAGATGTGATAGCTATCCTAACCAAACTTAGACTAACCTGGCAATGCCGAACGTAACCTACCTCAACATAACGAGCCCGTGATATTATTGCTGGACACCGCACGGCCAAGCAGAATATAGAAGTGCACAGCAGGTCGTAGAAATCCACCGAATATCGATGTATACCGCGAAAGCCGTATGTGTCCAAACATAACCCAAACAAACTTAACGTAACCTAACGTAGTCGAACTCATCATAACGGACCGACACCACTACTACTGGCCTCCGCAGACTCGAACAGAGTGTAGTAGAGTGACGTAGGCTGTGGAAATCCACGGAAAACGAGTATATAGCACAAAGGTCAAAGCTAACCTCTCCTAACATATCCAAACGTAATATAACCAAACGCAACTTAACTCAATCTAACACGCCGCAGCCACCATTTCTGGCCTCCCCGGAGCAAGGTAGATAGCATTAGATCACAGTAGGGCGCAGATGTCCTCCGAATATCAGTGTATAGCACAAAAGTCTAAGCCATCCTGGCCTAACCTAACTAAACATAAGATAACCAAACGTAAAATAACTCAACCTAGCGTGCCTAGACCGCTGTTCCTGACATACCCAGAGCAAAGCATGATATATTAGAGCAATGTAGAGCGGAGAAATCCCCCCAATAGCAGTGTATATCACAAAAGTTGAAGCCATTCTTTCCTAACGTAACAGACCGTATCATAACCAAACGTAACATAGCTCAATGTAACGTGCCGCGACTACTACTGCTGGACTCCCCAGATTCCAGCAGAGTATAGTAGAGCACAGTAGAGCGCAGAATTCCACCGATTAGTCGTTTGAAACAGGAAAGTCAAAGCTATTCAAGCCTAACCCGAACCAACATAACGTAACCAAGCGAAGCCTAACTAAACCTAACGCGCCGGGTCCACAATTTCCGGCATCCTGAGAGCGAAGCAGAGCATGTTAGGTCACAGTAGAGCCCAGAAACACCCGAAGAGCTGTGTACCACGCAAAGGTCAAGGATATACTCTCTGCTACCTGACAAAACGTGATATAACCGAACGCAACGTAATATAACCTGCGGCGCCACAACCATGATTGCTGGCATCACGAGAGCCAAGCAGAGTATAGCAGAGCAATGTATTTCGCAGAAATCTACCGAGTGGTTGTGTATAGCACAAGAGTGAAGGCTACACAAACCAAACATTACCAAACCCAGCCTAAACAAACTGTTAATATCTCACCCAAACGTGACGCGGCCACTTATGCTGGTCTCCACATAGAAGGGCAGAGTACAGTAGAGCAATGTAGAGCGCAGAAATCCACCGAACAGCAGTGTATAGCACAAAACAGAAGGTAGCTTAACCAAAGCTGACCTAACCTGACCTAATCATGCATAGCCCAACTCAACCTAACGTGCCGAGGCACCTCCCCGGAGCCAAGCAGAAAATATTAGAAAACGGTAGAGCGCAGACATCCGCGGATAGCAGTGTATAGCACAATAGTCTGAACTGTACTATTCCAACCTCACCAAACGTAACATAACCGAACGTAGCCTAGCTCAAGCGGACGTGCCGTGTCCACTATTGCTGGCCTCTGCAGACCCATGCAGAATATGCTAAAGCACAGTAGCGCGCAGAAATTCCCCTCATTGTAGTGCAGAGCAAAAAAGTCACATAACCAAACATTACCTCACCTATTCTAGCCTAACCAATCGTAGCATAGCTCAACATAACGCGCCGAAACCACTATTGCTGCACTCCCCAGAACCAAGCAGACCATACTAGAGCACGCTTGTGCGCAGAAGTCCACCGAAGAGCAGTGTACAGCACAAAAGTCAAAGATACCCTATCCTAATGTAACCAAACTTTACATAACCAAACGTAACATAAATCAAACTAACGTACCGCGACCACTATTGCTGGCCCCACCATAGTCGAGCAGAAAATATTAGAGGACAGTAGAGCGCCGAAATCCATACAATCGCAGTGTACAGATCAATTGTCATAGCTGTCCGATCATAACCCATGTTAACGTAACATAGCCTACCGTAGCCTAACTCAACATACGTGCCGCGACCAATATGGCTGTCCTCCCAAGGGCCAAGCAGAATATAGTAGGGCACGGTTGAGCGCAGAAAACCACCGAACTACAGCGTATAGCGCGAAGGTCAAAGCTAACGTTACCGAACTTAGCCTAACCTAACATAACGAAACTTAACATAGTTCAACCTAACGTGCCAAGACAAATATTTCTGTCATTTTCAGGGCCAAGCGGAATATGCTGGAGTACATTAGGGCGCAGATATCCTCCGAATTGAAGTGTATAGCAGGAAAGTCAAAGATATCTTGACCGAGCTTAATCCAACCTAACATAGCCGATCATAACATAACCCCACCTAACGTGACGAGAACACCACTGCTGGTCTCGCAAGAGCTAAGCAGGTAATATTGGAGCTCAGTATAGCGCAAGAACCCGCCGCATTGCAGCATAGAGCATGAAAGTCAAAGATAACACATTCCAACATAACCAATCGTAACATAACCGAACGTATCCTAACTCAACATAACGTCAGCGACCACAATTTTTGGCCTCCACAAAGTGAAGCAGAATATACTGGAGCACAGTGTCGCTCAGAAATCAACCTCATTGCTGTGTATACTACATAAGTTGAACATCCGTTATCCCAACCTGACTTAAACAAACCCAACCAAACGTAGCATAACTCAACATAGCGTCCCACGACCACTGCTTACGGCCTCCCCTGATCCAAGCGGGATACTGCAGAGTACAGTAGATCACAGAAATCAAACGTAAAGCAGTGTAAAGCACGAAAGACAGAGATATCCTAACCAAACTTAACCTAACCTAACCTACGCGAACGTAACCTAGCAATACCTAGCGTGCCACTACCACTATTGCTCGCCTCGCCAGAGTCTAGCAGAGCACAGTGGAACAATGTGGAGCGCAGAAATCCATCGAATAGAAGTGTACAGTCCAAACGTCGAAGAAAACCTAACCAATCCTTCCAAACCTATCCTAATGAAACGAAACCTAGCCCAACCTAAGTGCAAAAACCGCCATTACTGGCCACCGCAGAGCGATGCAAAGCATATTGGAGCGCATTTGAGCGAAGAAATTAACCGAATGGCAGTGTGTAGCACAAAAGTCAAAGTAGCCTATGCTAAGAAAGCCAAACGTAACATACCCAAACTTAACCAAACTCAACCTTAAATGGAGGGACCACTATTGCTGGACTCCCGAGAGCCAAGGAGAATATACTTTATCACCGTAGAGCGCTGAAATTCACCGCATTGCTGTGCAAAGCACAAAAGTGAAAGCTACTCCAACCAAACCTGACCAAGGCCACCCTACCAAAAGTAGTGTAACTCAACGTAACGTGATGAGGCATATATTGCAGGACACCCCAGAGCCAAGCAGAACATATTAGAGCGCAGTAGAAAGCCGAAATTCACCGAAGAGCAATGTATAGCACAAAAGTCATGGCTACCACATCCTAACCCAATCCAACGTAACAAAGCCGGACGTAACATAACTCATACTATTGTCCCGAGGACACTACTGCTGGCCATTCCAGAGCCAGGCTGAATATACTAGAGCACAGTAGAGCGCAGAAATCCATCTCATTGCAGAATGTGGCACAAAAGTCCAAACAATCCTACCCTAACCTCGCGTAGCGTCACATAGCCGAACGTAGCACAACCCATTCTAACGTGCCGAGGACACTATTGCTGGCCACCCCGGAGCCAAGCAAAACATACTAGGAAAGAGTAAAGAGCAGGAATCCACGGAATAGCAGTGTATAGCTCAAAAGTCAAATCATTTATATCCTAACCTGACCAGTCGTATTATAACCAGACGTAACCTAACCGTGCTAAATGTCCCGCGACCAATATTGCTGGCCTCTCCGATACGAGCAGAATATATTAGTATAGATTAGAGAACAGAAAACCGTAGAATCGCAGAGTATAGCTGAATAGCCATAGCTATTCGGGCCTAACCGGAACTAACGAAACCTGGCCGAACGCAGCCAAACTCACAATCACATGACGCAGCCGCCACTGCTGTCCTCCCCAGGGCCAAGCAGAATATAGTAGGGCACATTAGAGCGCGGAAACGCACCGAATGACAGTGTATAGCACGAAAGTCCAAGCTACTCTAACCGAACTTAACATAACCTAACCTAGCCGATCGTAACCAAACACAACCGAACATGCAGCGGCCACCATCTCCGGCTTGCCCAGGGCCAAGCAGAATATAGAGGAGCACAGTGGAACGCGGAAATCCAACGGATAGGTGAGTATAGCAAGTAAGTCAAAGCTACCCTTACCGAGATTAACGTAACCTAACTGAACCGAACGTAACATAGCTCAACCTAACGTGCCGAGATCACTATTGCTGGCCTCCACCGAGCCGAGCAGAAAATATTTGAGCACATTAGAGCGTAGAGACCCTCCACATGGCAGTGTCTAGCACAAAAGTGGTAGCTCATCCTATACTAACCAAACCAAAAGTAACATAACTCGACCTTACGAGACGAAACCCAAAATTGATGCTCTCCCCAGAGACATTCAGATCATAATAGAGGCGAGTAGAGCACAGAAACCCATAGAATCGCAGTGAAAATCACAAAAGTCAAGGCAAACCTATCCCAACCTATCTAAACGTGACATAACCAAACACAACCAAACCCACCCTAACGTACCGAAAGCACTATTGCTGGCCTCCACGGATCCACGCAGTACTTACAGGAGAACTGTAGAGCCCAGAAATCCACCGAATAGAGGTGTATTACACAAAAGTCAAAGCAATCCCATCCTAACCTAACCAATCGCGTCAGAACCAAACGTAACTGAACCGTACGTAACGCGCCGCGACCACTGCTGGTGGCCCCCCAGAGTCCAACACAACATAGCAAAGGAGAGTAGCGCTCAGAAATCCGTAGAATCGTACTGTATAGCAGAAAAGTCTAATCCACCCGAACCAAACCCAATCTATGGTAAGATAACCGAACGCAAGTTAACTCAACATAACGTCCACCATTGCTGGCCTCGACAGGGCCAGCAAAATATAGTACAGCAAAGATGAACGCAGAAGTCCACCGGATAACAGTGTATAGCACCAAAGTCAGAGCAACGCTTACCGAACTTTGCTTAACCTAACCGAACCAAACGTGACATAGCTCAACCTAACGTGCCGACAACACTATTGCTGGACTCCCCAGGGCCGGGATGAAAACATTACAGGACATTAGGGCGCAGATATCCTAGATATGGCAGTGTATACCACAAAAGCCGTAGCTATCCTATCCTAACATAACCAAACGTAACGCAACCAAAAGTAACATAACTCATCCTAACGTGTCTAGACCTTAATTGGTGTCCTCGCCAGAGCCAAGCAGGTCATATTAGAGGCGAGTAGAGCGCAAAAATCCGTCCAATCACTGTGTATAGCAGGAAAGTCGAAGCTGTCAGCACCTAACCCAGACCAGCGTAACATAACCGAACGTAGCATAACCCAACATAACGTGCCGCGGCCACTATTGCTAGCCTATGCAGGGCCAAGCAGAATATAGTATGGCAGAATAGAGCGCAGAAATCCACCGAATAACGGCGTATAACACGAAAGTCATAGCTATCCTATCCTAACATAACCAATCGTCACATAATCAAGCGTGACACAAATATAGCCAACGCGGCGAGACCACAGTTGCTGGCGGCCACGGGGAAAAGCAGAAAGTATTAGGGCACATTAGAGCGCAGAAATCCACGGATTGGCGGTGTATAGCACCAAAGATAGAGCTATCCTCTCCTAACGTAGCCAAACGTAACATAACCGAACGTAACCGAACTCTAGTTAACGTGCCGTGGACACTACTGCTGACCTCGCCAGAGACGAGCAGAACATACTAGAGCACAGCAGACCGTAGAAATCCGCCGAATAGAAGTGTATAGCACAGAAGACAAAGTTACCCCACCCGAACATAGCCGATCGTAAAATAACCGTAAGTGATCAGATTCAAACTATCGTGCCAAGGACACAGCTGCTGGCCTCCCCAGAGCCAAGCAGAACCAACTAGAGCACAGGATAGCGCAGAAATGCCCCGAATTGCAGCCCATAGCGCAAAAGTCTAAGGTAACCAGTTCTTAACTGGACGAACCTAAACTTGCCAACCGTAGCCTAACTCAACATAACGAGCCGAGACCACAGTTCCTGGCCTCCACAGAGCCAAGGGGGAACATACTAGAGCACAGTAGAGACCAGTAGTCCACGGAAAAGAAGTGCAGAGCGCAAAAGTCGAAGCTATCATATCCTAAACCAACCAAATGTAGCGTAGCCAAGCGTATCATAGCTCAAACTAACGTGACATGACCTCTATGACCTCCCTACCCAGAACCAAGCGCGACAGGTTACGGTAGAGGAGAGCACCGAAATCCACAGAATCGCAATGTACAACAGAGAAGTCAAAGCCATCCAAACCGAACCCAACCAAGGGTAACCTAACCGTACGCAGCCTAGCTCAATATAACGTGCTGCGACCGCTATCGCTGGCCTGCACAGATCCAAGCAGAATATACAAGAACACAGTAGATCGCAGAAATCCACCGCATTTCAGTGTCTAGCACAAAAGCCAGACATACGTTGATACAACCTGACCTTACCTAATCTATCCAAACGTAGTGTAACTAAGCCTGACGCAACGACACCAATATCTCTGGCCTCAGCTGAGCCAAGCAGAGCATATTAGAGCACGTTGGAGCGGAGAAATCCACCGAATAGTAGTGAATAGCTCAAAAGTCAGCGTAGCCAATCCTAACCTAGCCAAACGTAACATATCCAAACGAAGCTGAACTCAATCAGCCATGACCACACCACTATTGCTGACATCCGCAGAGACAAGCAGAATGTGGTCTGGCACAGTAGAGAACAGAGATCCATCGCATTGCAATGAATAGCACAAAAGCGGTAGATATCCTGGCATAACCTGGCCTAACCTAACCTAACTTATCATAGCATATCTCAAAATAACGAGCAGCGACCGCAGCTCCTGGCCTCCCCGGAGCCAAGCAGAATGTAGCAGAGCACAGTAAATCGAGGAAATCCAGAGGGTAACGGTATATAGCACGAAAGTTAAAGCTATCCTAGCCAAATATAGCCAAACCTGTCTTAACCAATCGTAACGCACCTCAAACTAACGTGCCGCGGCCACCACTGCTCGGCTCCCCAGAGTCCAGCAGAGCACAGTAGAGCAATGTAGAGCAAAAGAACCCACCGAATAGCAGTGTATAGCACAAAATTCGGAGATACCCTAATCTAACCTGACCTGGCCTAACCTAACCGAACGCAGCATAGCTCAACCTAACGTGCCGAGACCACTATTGCTGGCCTCGACAGAGCCATGCAGAAGATACTGGAACACAGTAGAGCGCAGATATCCGCGGATAGCAGTGTATAGCACAAAAGTCTAGACTATCCTATCCCAACCTCACTGTATATATAATTGAACATTCTAAGCAAAGTCTATTGAAATTGAGTGGCTATAGCAAAGCAACAGAATTTTTACACCTCATTTACGTAGAAAAATTAGCTCACCACGATATTAGTCGAAAATATCCATATAATTGTACTTTCTACTCAAATTCCATTGAACTGCTGTGGCTACAGCAAACCAATGGAATATCTCCTCCTTATTTATATAAAAAAGAGAGCTCACCATGATATTAGACGAGTAGATCAGTATACTTGATGTGTATAGCTAAGTGCTATTGGATTGCAATGTCTATAGCAGGCAAACTGAATTTTTCCTCCTTTTATATGTAAAAAAAGGCAGCTCACCACAATGTTAGTCGAAAACGTCAGCATAATTCGACCTTCTAGCCAAATTTAATTGAATAGCAACGGCTATAGCAAGCCAACAGAATTTTTCGTGTATATTGATGTAAAAAAGAGAGCTCACCACAATATTAGTCGGGTATGACAGCATACTTTATCTTTCTGGTCAATTTCTATTGATTTGCAATGGCTACAACAGACCAACAGAATTCCCCCTCCTTATTTTCGGAAAAAATATACCTCACCACGGTATTAGTCGAATGTGTGAAAATAATTGATCTTTCCTCTTAAATTATTTTGAAATGCAATAGCTATAGCAAACCAATAGAATTATTCCTCCTTATTTATGTAAAAAAATGTAGCACACCGCTATAATAGTCGAAAATATCAATACAATTGACCTTCGGAGTCAAATTCTATTGAACTGCAATGGCTTTAGGAATCCATTAGAATCTTTCCCCGTTATTTACGCAAAAAAGTCAGCTCATTACGATACTAGTCGAAAATGTCAATATGATTGAACTTCCCTGTCATATTCTATTGAATTGCAATGCCTATAACAAACCAATAGAATTTTTCCTCCAAATTTATGTAAAAAAGTTAGCTCACAACGATATTAGTCGAACATTTCATTATAATTGAACTTTCTAGTCAAATTCTATTGTAATGCGATAGCTATAGCAAAGCAATACAATTTTCTCTAACAATTTATTTAAGAAAATAGCTCACCACGGTATTAGTCCAAATTATCTTTACAATTGTAATTGCTTTTCAAATTCTATTCAATTGCAATGGCTATAGCATTTGAATTTTTCCACATTATTTACGTAAAAAAACGTAGCTCAACACGATACGGGCCAGAAATGAAAATATAATTGAACATCCTATTCAAATTATATTGAGTTGCAATGGCTACAGCATGCCAATAGAATTTCTGCTCCTTATTTAAGTAAAAAAGGTAGCTCACCACGATAATAGTTGAGTATGACAGCATACTTCATCTTTCTAGTCAAATTCTATTGAACTGCAATGGCTACAGCAAACCAACAGAATTTTCCCTCCTTATTTTCGAAAAAAATATACCTCACCACGATATTAGTCGAATATGTGAAAATAATTGTACTTTATTGTCAAATTCTACTGAAATGCAACGGCTATAACAAACCAACTGAATTTTTCCACCTTATTTCCGCAAAAAGGTAGCTCACCACGATGTGTCTCCAAAGTGTCAATATAATTGACCTTTCTAGCCGCGTTCTATTGAATTGTTGTAGCTATAGCAAAGCAATAGAACTTTTTCTCCTTATTTATGTAAAAGAATTAGCTCACCACGATATTAGTCGAAATTGTCAATTTAATTCAACTTTGTAGTCAGATTCTATTGAATCGCTAAGCTTGTAGCAAACCAATACAGTTTTTCCACCTTGTTTATCTAAAAAGTTTGCCTCATCATGATATTAGTCGAAAACGTCAATATAACTGTACTTTCTTCCCAAACTCTATTGAATTGCAATGGCTATAGCAAAGCAATAGAATTTTTCCACCTTATTTATATAAAAAGGTGAATCAATACGATATAAGCCGGAAATGTCGATATAATTGAACTTTCTATACAAATTATATTGAATTGCAATGGCTATAGCAAACCAACTGAATTTTTCCTCGTTGTTTTAGAATAGAAAGATAGTTCACCACGATACTGTTCGAGTACGTCAGCACAATTGATCTTTCTAGTCAAATGCCATTGAATGTAAGTGGCTATAGCAAACCGACAGAATTTTTCTGGCTTTTTTATATAAAAAAGTTAGCTCATCGCGATATTAGTCGAAAACGTCAATATAACCGTACTTTCATCCGCAACTCTATTGAATTGCAATGGCTATAGCAAACCAATAGAATTTTTCCACCTTATTTATATAAAAAGGTGAATCAATACGATATAAGTCGGAAATGTCGATATAATTGATCTTTCTATTCAAATTATTTTGAATTGCAATGCCTATGGCAACCCAATAGAATTTTCACTCCTCACTTATGTGAAAAAGTCAGCTCGCAACGAAATTGGTCGAAAATATCTATATAATTGATCCTTCTACTCAAATTTTATTGAATTGCAGCGACTATAGTGAACCAATTGAATTTTAACTCCCCACTTTCGTAAAAAAAATACCTCACCTCGATATTAGTCGAAAATGTGAATATAATTGAACTTTCCTGCCAAATTCTTTTGAAATGCAATGGCTATAGCGAACCAATGGAATTATTCCTCCTTCCTTATGTAAAAAAATGTAGCACACCGCTATATTAGTCGAAAATGATAATATAACTGAACTTTGTAGTCAAATTCTATTGAATTGCTATGGCCGTCGCAAACCAATAAAATTTATCTACCTTATTTACCTAAAAACTACTTCTCTCCACGATATTATTCGGAAATATGAATATAATTGAAATTTCTATTCAAATTACATTGAATTGGAATGGCTACATGAAACCAACAGAATTTTTCCTCCTTGTTTCAGTATAGAAAGATATCTCACCACGATATTAGACGAGTATGTTGGCATAGTTCTTCCTAGCCAATTACTATTGAATTGCAGTGGCTATAGCAAACCACCAGACTTCTTCGTCCATATTTATGAGAAAAAGGTAGCTTACAAAGATATTAGTGAAAAATATCAATATAATTGAACTTTCTAGTCAAATTCCATTGAACTGCAATGGCTATAGCAAACCATTAGAATTTTTCCTCCTTGTTTACGAAAAAAATGAAGCTCACTGCGATAATTGTCGAAAATAACAACAGAGTTGAACTTTCTAGTCAAATTGCATCGAATTGCTATGTCTATAGCAAACCAACTGAATTTTTCCTCCTCATTTACGTAAAAAAGTTAGCCCATCAGTATTATGGTCCGAAACGTCAATATAATAGGTCTTTCTATCAAATTATATTGAATTGCAAGGGCTGTAGCTAACCAACAGAATTTATCATCCCAACTTATATAAACATGTCAGCTCATCACGATGTTAATCAAAAATGTCAATATAATTGTAATTCCTATTCAAATTGTAATGAATTGCAATGGCTAAAGCAAACCAATACAGTTTTACCTCCACATTTATTTAAAAAAATTAGCACACGACGGTATTAGTCGAAAATATTATTATTATTTTGCATTCTATTCAAATTCTATTGAATTGCAATGGCTATAGCAACCCAGCAGGATATTTCCTACTTATTTTCGTAAAAAAGTTAGCACAACAGGATAATGGTCGGAAACGTCAACATAATAGAGCTTTCTATTCAAGTTATGTTGAATTGCAGGGGCTATAGCGAACCTATAGAATTTTTGCCCCTCATTTATGTAAGAAAATTAGCTCAACGCGATATTAGTCGGATATGTCAATATAATTGATCTTTCGATTAAAATGACATTGCATTGCAATGGCTATAGCTAACCAACTGAATTTTTCCACCTTATTTATTTAAAAAATTTAGCTCAACAAGATAATGGTCGAGTAAGTCATTATAATTGATCATTCTAGACAAATTCTACTCAAGCGCTATAGCTATATCAAACCAATAGAATTTTCTATCCTGATTTATGTAAAAAAGTTAGCTCACCACAGTATTAGTCGAAGTTGTCAATATAATTGAACGTTGCTGTCAGATTGTATTGAATTGCAATGGCTGTAGCACGCCAATTGAATTTTTTCTCCATATTTATGTAAAAAAATAGCTCACCGCGGTATTAGTCGAAATTGTCAATATAATTGAATTTTGTAGTCAAATTCTACTGAATTTCTATGGTTGTAGCAAACCAATAGAATTTTCCCTCCCTATTTACGTAAGGAAATGTAGCTTACCGCGATATTATTTGAAAATGACAATATAATCGAACTTCGTGGTCAAATTCTCTTGAATTGCTATGCCTGTAGCAAACCAGAGGAATTTTTCCTCTTTATTTATGTAAAAAATTTGCCTCACCACAATATTAGTCGAAAATGTCAATATAATTGAACTGTCTAGGCAAATTCTATTTAATTGAATCGGCTATAGCAAACCAATACAATTTTTCCTCCTCATTTATGAAAGAAAATACCTCACCAAGATATTGATCGAAAATATCTTTACAATTGTACTATCTCTTCAAATTCTATGGAATTGCAATATCTTTAGCACTGCAATAGAATTTCATCTCCTTATTTATGTAATAAGTTAGCTCACCGCGATATTAGTCCAAATTGTCATTATAATTGAACATTGTTGTCAGATTCCATTGAACTGCGAAAGCTACAACAAATGAATGGAATTTTTCACCCTTATTTACGTAAAAAACAGAGCTCAACACGATACTGGTCGGAAATGTAAATATAATTGAAATTTCTGTTAAAATTACTTTGAAGAGCAATGGCTGTAGCAAACCAAAATAACCTCTCCTCCTTATTTATGTAAGAAAGGTTGTTCACCACCGAAATTATTCGAGTTCGTCAGCACAATTGATCCTTCTAGTCAAATTCAGATGAATTGCATTGGCTATATGAAATCAACAGAATTCTTCCTCCTCGTTTATGTCGAAAGATATATCAACTCGATATTAGTCGGATATGTCAATATAATTGAACTATCAATTAAAATTAGATTGAATTACAATGGCTATATCAAGCCAATAGAATTTTTTCTCCTTATTTATGTCAATAACACAGCTCACCGCGATATTAGTCGAAATTGTCAATATAAATGAACTTTGTAGTCAAATTATATTGAATAGCAATGGCTGTAGCACGCCAATAAAATTTTTTCTCCATATTTATGTAAAAAAATAGCTCACAGCGGCATTAGTCGAAATTCTCAATATAATTGAACTTTGTAGTCAAATTCTACTGAATTGCTATGGCTGCAGCAAACCAATAGTACCTTCCCTCCCTATTTACGTAAGAAGGTGTAGCTCACCGCGATATTATTCGAAAATGACAATATAATTGGTCTACGTTGTCAAATTCTCTTGAATTGCTATGGCTGTAGCAAACCAATGGAATTTTTCCGCCCTATTAATTTAAAAAATTTGCCTCAATACGATAATAGTCGAAAATGTCAATATAACTGACCTGTCAAGGCAAATTCTATTTAGTTGCAACGGCTATAGCAAACGAATACAATGCTTTCTCCTCATTTATGAAGAAAAATACCTCACCACGATATTAGTCGAAAATATCTTTACAATTGTACTTTCTATTCAAATTCTATTGAGTTGCAGTGGCTTTAGCACACCGATAGTATTTTTCCCCTTATTTATGTAAAAAGTTAGCTCACCGCGATATTAGCCGAAAGTGTCAATATAATTGAACATTGTTGTCAAATTCCATTGAACTGTGATAGCTACAACAAACCAATGGAATTTTTCACACTTATTTACGTAAAAAACAGAGCTCAACACGATACAAGTCGGAAATGAAAATATAATTGAACTTCCTATTAAAATTACATTGAATAGCAATGGCTGTAGCAAACCAATAGGATTTCTCCTACTTATTTATGTACGAAAGGTAGCTCACCAACGACATTAGTCGAGTATGTCAGCACACGTGATCTTTCTAGTCAAATTCAGATGAATGTCAATGGCAATAGCAAACCAAGTGAATTTTTCCACCTTATTTGTGTAAAAAAGTTAGCACAACATGATATTAGTCGAGAAAGTCATTATAGTTGATGATTCTAGCCAAATTCTATTAAATCGCAATAGCTATATGAAACCGATAGAATTTTTTCTACTTATTTATGTAAAAAAGTTAGCTCACGGCGATGATAGTCGAAATAGTCAATAACAATGAACTTTGTAGTCAAATTGTATTGAATTGATATGGCTATAGCGAAGCAATAGAATTTTTTCTCCTTATTTATGTAAAAAAAGTAGCTCACCACGGTATTAATCGAAATTGTCAATAGAATTGAACTTTGCTGTCAGATTCTATTGAATTGCAATGGCTATATCAAACCATTAGTGTCTCCCCACCTTACTTATGTTGAAAGGATAACTCACCACGATATTATTCGGAAATATTTATATAATTGAACTTTCTAGACAAATTCTATTGAACTGCAATGGCTATTGCAAACCAATACAATTCTTTCTCCTTGTTTTTCTAAAGAAGTTACCTCACCATCTTATTAGTCGAAAATGTGGATATAATTTAACTTTGTGTTCAAATTCTGTTGAATTGCAATGGCTATAGCAAACTGCTAGAATTTCTTCTCCTAACTTATGTTAAAAAGCTCGCTCACCACGGCGTTATTCGAAAATGTCAATATAATTGTCTTCTCTTGCCAAATCCTATTGAAATGCAATTGCTATATCAAATCATTAGGAATTTGTCCACATTATTCACGTAGAAAAATGTCACCACGATAATAGGCGAAAGTTTCAATATAATTGAACATTCTAGTCTAATTCCATAGAACTGAAATAATTATAATATATATTATATATATAATATATTTTTTATCTTCAAAGTGAAGGAAAT
>NW_016910353.1:610379-610957 GCF_001483705.2 Eufriesea mexicana
ATTTAATAAAATGTTTATACTTTATAATATAAAAAAATTATTATAAAGTTGCAATTATATTTTTTTAATTTAAATTCATTTAAAGTATTTTTAATTAATTTCTTTATATGAATAATTGATATTTTGGGTGATACATATCTAAGTTTGCAATTTAATGTTTCTGAAAATAAACTATAATTATACTTTAAGGCGTTATGTCTGATGAAAGAAATAAAGCTTAAATATATGAACAAAAATTTTGAATTGTTTGATAATAGTTTCCTTAAAATTTTAAGTTAGTAAAACTATTAATTTTCAACGTTAAAGATAAATTAAATAATGTTTAAATTTCATTTTATGTAAAATGATGTATACCCACTAATCATGGAGATATTGGTATTTCGTATCTTTTATTAGCAACATCATCAGGAGAAAATGGATTTTCAAGAATATTTTTAATTCGAATGGAATTAAGAGTTCCAGGAGGATTTTTTAAAATGTTCAATTTTATAGCTACTTTAGTAACAAGTCATGCTTTTTTAATAATTCTTTTTATAGATATAGCATTTTTAGTTGCTGGACATGGAAATTGTTTAACT
>NW_016910354.1:0-601 GCF_001483705.2 Eufriesea mexicana
TGCCGACCTCCCCAGAGCAAAGCAAAATACACTAGAGCACAGTAGAGCGCTGAAATCTGCTGCACTGGAGTAAAAAGCACAAAAGTCGATGATACCCTAACCTAACCGAACACAACCAAACATAACACAACCAAACGCAATCCAACTCCACCTAACGTGACGTGACCAGTATTGCTGGCATGCACAGAGCCAAGCAAATCATATTAGAGGAAGGTAGAGAGCAGGAAACACCGAATAGCAGTGTATAACACAAAAGCAAATGGCATTAGCCAAACATAACCTATCATAGGAAAACCAAACGTAACACAACACAATCTATAGCGCCACGACCACTATTACTGGCCTCACAGCCTCGAACAGAGTATAGTAGAGCAGCGAAGAGCGCAGAAATCCACCGCTTGGCCGTGTATAGTACAAAAGTCAAAGCTATCCTATACTAACCTAACCAAACTAACTATAACCGAACGCAACGTAACTCAACCTAACGTGCCGAGACAAAATCTAACCTAACCAAACTAACTATAACCGATCGCAACGCAACTCAACCTAACGTGCCGAGACAAATACTGCTGGCCTACCCAGAGGCAAGCAGAACATATCA
>NW_016910355.1:0-960 GCF_001483705.2 Eufriesea mexicana
GCATATGTAAGGAGGAAAGATCCTTTTGGCGTACTATTGCCATTGCAATGATATAGAATCTGGCTGGAAAAATCAGTTTTATTGACATTTTCGACTAATATCATGGTGAGCTAGCTTCCTGGCATAAGTATGGTGGAAAGATCCTTTTGGCGTGCTACATCCTTTGCAATGCTGGAGAATCTGGCCGGAAAATTCAATTTTCTTGACATTTTCGACTAATGTCGTGGCGAGTTAACTTTCTTGCATAAATAAGGTGGAAAGATTTTATTGGCGTGATATTGAGATTGCAATGCCACAGAATCTGGATGGAAAGCTCAATTTTATTGTCATTTTCTAATAATATCGTGGTGAGCCAACTTTATCGCATGAACAAGGAGGAAAGATTATATTGGCAAGCTATTACCACTGCAATGCTGCAGAATCTGGCTGGAAAGTTCAATTTTATTGTCATTTTCGACTTATATCGTGGTGAGCTACCTTCCTTGCATAAGTATGGAGGAAATATCCTTTTGGCGTGCTATACCCATTGCAACGATATGGAATGTGCCTGGCAGTTTCGATTTTATTTTCAACTAATAACGTTGTGAGCTATATTTCTTACGTAAATAAGGCGGAAAGAAGCTATTGGCCTGCTATTGGCATTGCAATGCCGAAGAATCTGGCTGGAAAAATCAATTTTATTGACATTTACGAATAATATGGTGGTAAGCTTACTTTGTTCCATAAATCAGGAGGAAAGATTCTGTTGCCATGCTATAGGCATTGCAATGCTATAGAATCTTGCTGGAAAATTCAATTTTATTGACATTTTCGACTAATAGCGTGGTGAGTTAGCTTTCTCGCATTAATACGAAGGAAAGATTCTATTGGCGTGCTATGGGCTTTACAGTGCTGGAGAATCTGGATGGAAAGTTCAATTTTATTGTCATTTTCAACTAGTATCGTGGTGAGCTAACTTTC
>NW_016910356.1:0-955 GCF_001483705.2 Eufriesea mexicana
GATGGCTGTACTTGCCATTGGATTGAGGGCGTTAGGCCATCTATTCACCGTGCTATATCAGGTCATAGATTTTGAATAATCCTATTCTCTGGCAAGTAGATCACTGTACATGCCATTTCAATGAAGGCGTTAGGCGATATATTCACCAAGCGGTAGCAGGTAACAGATTTTGAATATGCCAATTCTCTGGCAAGTAGATGGCTGTAGTTGCCATTGGTTGAAGACGTTACGCGACCTATTCTCCAAACTATGACAGATAATAGGTTTTGAATAGACCATTTCTCTGGCAAGTAGATGGCTGTAGTTGCCATTGGTTGAAGACGTTACGCGACCTATTCTCCAAACTATGACAGATAATAGGTTTTGAATAGACCATTTCTCTGGCAAGTAGATGGCTTTTCTCGCCATTGGATTGAAGGCGTTAGGCGATCTCTTCACCAAGCTATAACAGGTTATAGATTTTGAATAGACTTATTCTCAGGGAAGGAGATGGCTGTACTTGTCATTGGATTGAAGGCGTTGAGAGATCTATTCACCAAGCTGTAACAGGTTATAGATTACGAATAGACCCCTTCTCTGGCAAGTAGATGGCTTTTCTTGCCATTTGATTGAAGGCGTTAGGCGCTCTAATCACTAAGTTAGGGCAGCATTTAGATTCTGATTAGACTCATTCTCAGGCAAGTAGATGGCTGTACTTGCCATTGGATTGAAGGTGATATGCGCCATATTCGCCAAGCTATAACAGATTATAGATTTTGATTAGACCAAATCTCTGGCAAGTTGATGGCTGTACTTGCCATTGGATTGAAGACGTTAAGCGATCTATTCACCATGCCATAACAGGTTATAGATTTCGAATAGACCTATTCTCCGACAACTAGATGACCTGCAATTGCCATTAGATTGAAGGCGTTTGGCGACCTAATCGCCAAGCTGTGACAGCTTATAGATTTTG
>NW_016910357.1:0-1117 GCF_001483705.2 Eufriesea mexicana
TATTAATTTATTATAATATAAATATAATTTATTTATAATCACGCAAAGTGTGTATACATCTTTTTGGGACACCCTGTATTATCTTTTTTCTTTTATTTACGCTATTCAACCCATTATGGGATTATTAGCAGCGTCCTGATAGTGTAGTTTGTATCAATCAAAGTTCTACTTGATAGATAATTAGGAATTAGACATATATTGTCTTAGTTATCCAATAAAAATGTAATTTAACGTATAGGTATATTTATTAAGAGATATACATAAATATTCATCCATATTACATCGTATTATACTATATTATATAAATACCCGCCCATTTTCTAGGAATCACGTTGAAGCACTCTAAGCAAAGGAAAGGTGGTACAGTCACCTATCCAATACAGTCGGCACGATATGTCATCACTTTTCTAGTAAAATTCTTTGCACTTATTCTCTCTAGCTGAATATTCGAACATTTTTCGTATCACACTTTGCAAAATCGTCTCACATTTCGTGCTTTGCCCGGAATTTTTCTTAACTATTTAGGGCACACTGGGATTAAAAGTGTCCCACCTTTTTGATGCACCGTAACGCACAGTGGGACATTTTTAGTCCCACCTCGAAATATTGCAATAGCTGCATGCGTATAGGTTTATATTTCATCTTATTTACGTAAAGCAGTCGGTAATACCTTCGACAAATGTTATAAATGTCGAGTGCAAAGGGTTAATTGATAAATCAAATTTAACATCATATAACAGCGTTCGAGGTTTCGAAATCAAATAATTCTACGCGGTGCTTACTATACGATTCTTTATTTACTGCTCAAAAAAGTATCGCCAGTTTTATAGCAGAAAATCCTTGAATTATTACTCATTTCTAGCCAAAAAATCGTCGAGTAAAAAGCGCGAGTGTTAGTTTCACATGTGTAAATGCGAATGAGGTTGAATAAGTGAAACTCATTTGCGATGATATAAATATAATACGTGCGAGTGCAGTCTAGTATGAATGATGTTTGAAAAAATGTTTAGAAGAATGTGCCAGAATAAAACAGTGATGTGAGAATCGTCAAAGCGGAAACATGGGTATGTAACGGTTAATAAGAGTGAGAGAGAGAGAGAGAAGAATTTTCTAGAAA
>NW_016910358.1:0-742 GCF_001483705.2 Eufriesea mexicana
CACACATCCATCCATCCATACGTCAATACATACATCAATACATACATCCAGACATACACCAATTAATTCGTCCATACAGACATCCATACATACATCCTTCCATACATCCATACATACATATATACATACATCCATTCAAGCATCCATACATCCGTACATACGTCCATCCATTCCTTAATCCATCCATACATCTATCTATCCATACATCCAACCATCCATTCATCTATCGAACCATACATCCATCCATTCATACAAGCACCCATCCATACATCCATCGATCCACAAATCTATCCATACCTACATTCATAAATATATACATCCATACATCCATACTTCCGTACATCCATACTTCCACACATCCATACATCCATAAGTCCGTCCAACCATACAACCATACATCCATACATACATCCATTCGTACATACACACATCCATACATCATCCCTTTCATACATCCATCGATCCATAAATCTATCCATTCATACACCCATCCATGTGTACATCCATATATCCACACGTCCATACACACATAAACATTAATTCCGTCATTCGATACATCCATCCGTTTATACAACCATACACATATAAAGCCATACATCCATAAGTCTGTACTTTCATCCATCAGTACATCAATTCATCCACACTTCCAGCCATCCATGCAGACATCCATCCATACATCCATCCATACGTACATCCATACATCCATACATCCATCCATCCAAACATCCATCCACCAAGCCGT
>NW_016910359.1:0-242 GCF_001483705.2 Eufriesea mexicana
ATCCATCCTTCCATACATCCATACATCCACCATTCATATATCCATAAATACCTCCATTCGTACTGCCATCCTTCGATACATCCATCCGTCCATACATCCATACATATACACATCCATACATCCATACATCCGTACAACCGTCCATCCACACCTCAATACATCCATACCTCAGTCCATCCAAAAATCCATTCATCCATACATCCATACATATATATATCCATCCATACATACATCCATACATA
>NW_016910359.1:293-984 GCF_001483705.2 Eufriesea mexicana
CATCCATACATATATACATCCATCCATCCATACATCCATACATATATAAATCCATACATACGTAAATCCGTACATTCGTGCATCCGTACCTCAATCCATCCACACTTCCACCCATCCATACAGCCATCCATCCATACATACATCCATACGTGCATCCATAATTCAATACATCAATCCAACCAAACGTCCACCCATCCATACATACATCGATCCTTACATACTTCCATCCATACGTCCAAACACCCATACATCCATACCGCCACACACTCATACATCCATAAACCCATCCACCCATACACTCATCCATCCATACATACATCCATATATACATCCATAGATCCATACATACACCCATACACTTATCCATACATACATGCATTCATTCATACTTAAATACATCCATACATACATACATACATACAAAGATCCATACATATATCCATGCATACATCCATACATACATCCACACATACATCCATACAAACATCCATACATACATCCATGCATTCATCCATACATACATCCATACAAACATCCATACATACACCCGTTCTTTCGTCCATCCACACATCCATTCTTCAACCCACACATCCATACGTCCATGCATCGGTACATCCATACATTTGTGCATGCATACGTCCATACATGCATACATCCATATATCCACCCATCCATACATCCATACATTCAT
>NW_016910360.1:0-572 GCF_001483705.2 Eufriesea mexicana
CCATTGCAATGCTGTAGAATATGCCTGCAAAGTTCAATTTTATTGACATTTTCCACTAATATCTGGTTGAGTTAGCTTTCTTGCATAAATAAGGAGGGAAGATTCTATTGGCGTGCCATTGCCATTGCAATGCTATAGAATCTTGCGTGAAAATTCAATTTTATTGATATCTTCGAATAAAATTCAATTTTATTGATATTTTCGACTAATAGCGTGGTAAGCCAACTTCCTTGCATATGTAAGGGGGAAAGATACTTTTGGCCTGCTGTAGCCATTGCAATGCTTCAGAATCGGGATGGAAAGTACAATTTCATTATCATTTACGTCTAATATCGTGGTGAGCTACCTTCCTTCCCTATGTAAGGAGGAAAGATTCCTCTGGAGTGCTGTGGCCGTTGCAATGTAGGAGACTCTGGTTGGAAAGATCAATTTTATTGACATTTTCGTCTAATATCGCGGTGAGATAACTTTCTTGCATAAACATGGAGGACAGATTCTACTGGCGAGCAATAGCCACTGCAATGCTATAGAAACTGGATGGAAAACTCAATTTTATTGACATTTTCGGCTAA
>NW_016910361.1:0-240 GCF_001483705.2 Eufriesea mexicana
GGCAAGGTCGGGGCTGGTCAGGTCGGGTCAGGTCATGTCAAGTCGGGTCAGGTCAGGTCAGGTAGGCTCAGGTCTGGTCAGGTCAGGTCTGTGAGATGATGTCAGTTCAGGTCAGTTCAGTTCAGGCCAGGTCAGGCAAGGTCATGTCTAGTTAGGTCAGGTCATGTCAGGTCAGGTCAAGTCAAGTCAGGACAGGTCAGGTCAGGTCAGGCGAGGTCAGGCAAGGTGAGGCCAGGTCGT
>NW_016910361.1:9472-10164 GCF_001483705.2 Eufriesea mexicana
GTCAGGTCAGGTCAGGCAGGTCAGGTCATGTCAGGTCAGATGCTGTCAGTTCAGGTCAGTTCAGGTCAGTTCAGGTCAGGCCAGGCCAGATCAGGTCTGGTCAGGTCAGGTCAGTTCAGGTCAGTTCACTTCGGATCAGATCATGTAATGTCAGGTCAGATAATGTCAGGTGAGGCCAGGCATGGTCGGGGCTGGTCAGGCCAGGCCAGGTCAGGTCAGGTTATGTAAAGTCTGGTCAGGTCAGGTCAGGTCATGTCAGGTCAGGTCAGGTCACATGATGTCAGTTCAAATCAGTTCAGGTCAGGTCAGGTCAGGTCAGGTCACGTCTGGTCAGTTCAGGTCGGGACAGGTCTGGTCATGTCAGACCAGGTCAGGCCAGGCCAGATCAGGTCTGGTCAGGTCAGGTCAGTTCACTTCAGATCAGATCATGTCATGTCAGGTCACAACAGGTCAGGTCAGGCCAGGCATGATCGGGGCTGGACAGGTCAGGTCAGGTCTGGTCAGGTCAGGTCAGGACATGTCAGGTCAGGTCAAGTCAAGTCGGGACAGGTCAGGTCAGGTCAGGTCAGCTCAGTTCAGATCAGTCAGGTCAGGTCACGTCAGGTCAGGTCAGGTCACGTCAGGTCAGTTCAGGTCATGTCAGGTCAGGTCAGGTCAGGTTAGGTCAGGTCAGGTCAGGTTAGGTCAGGTCA
>NW_016910362.1:0-418 GCF_001483705.2 Eufriesea mexicana
AGAGTCGAGTTGAGTACAGTAAAGAAACGTAGATGGTTGTAATCCACCGAAAAGCAGTTTACACAACAAGGGTCAAAGCTAGCTCCTCCTAACCTAACCAACCGTAACGTAACCAAACGTCACCTATCTCAACCGTGCGTGACGCGACCACCGTTGCTGGTCGCCCTAGATCCAAGCGGAGCATATTAGAGGAGAGTAGATAGCAGAAACCACTTGAATCTCAGTGTGTAGTGGAAAAGTCGAAACTACACGAACCAAACCATATCTAACGTAACCTAACCAAGCGTAAGATATCTCCACTTAACTTGGTGATAGCCCTATTATTGGCCTAGCCAGAGCCAAACATGACATACTAGAGAACAGCAGGGCGCAGAAATCCAACTCATTTCTGTGCACGGCACAAGAGTCGGAGATGTCC
>NW_016910363.1:0-914 GCF_001483705.2 Eufriesea mexicana
TATCGTGGTGAGCTAACTTTCATGCATAAACAAGGTGGAAAGATGCTTTTTGAGTGCTATAGCCGTTGCAATCGTATAGAATGTGGCTGAAAAATACACATTTGTTGACATTTTCGACTAATATCGTGGTGAGCTAACTTCCTTGCACTTGCATAAGTAATGAGGAAAGATGCTTTTTGAGTGCTATAGCCATCGCAATGGTATAGATTGAGGCTGGAAAATACAATTTTGTTGACATTTTCGACTAATATCGTGGTGAGCTAACTTTCTTGCGTATGTAAGCAGGAAAGATCCTCTTGGCGTGATATAGCCATTGCAATGCTGTAGAACCTGTCTAGAAAGTACAATTTTATTGACATTTTCGACTAATATCGTTTTGAGTTAACTTCCTTGAATAACTAAGGAGGAACTATTCTATTGTCGTGCTTCAGGCATTGCATGCTATAGAATCCTCCTGGAAAATAAAATTTTATCGAGATTTTCGACTAATATCGTGGTGACCTAACTTCCTCGGGTAAGTAAGGGGGAAAAATACTATAGGCGTGCTATAGCCTTTGCAATGATATAGAATGTGGTCGAAAAACTCAAATTTATTGTCATTTTCGGCTAATATCATGGTGTGCTGCTTTCTTTCTTAAATAACGAGGAAGGATTCAATTGGCGAACTATATCCACTGCAATGCTGCAGAATCTGGCTGGTAATTCCAAATCTATTGACATTTTCGGCTAATATCGCTGGGAGCTATCTTTTTGCATAATTAAGGATGGTAGATTCTATTGGCATGCTATAGCCATTGCACTGCTATTGTGTCTGGCTGGAAAATTCAATTTTATTTCATTTACGGCTAATTTCGCGGTAAGCGCATTTTCTTGCTTAAATAAGGAGAAAAGGTTCTGTTGGCGTGCTATAGGCA
>NW_016910364.1:0-1774 GCF_001483705.2 Eufriesea mexicana
TATATGCACTGCAATGCAATAGAACCTCTCTCGGTAGTTCCATTTTATTGACATTTTCGTCTAGTATCGTCGTTAGAATGTTTTCTCGCTTAAATAAGGAGGCAACATTCTATTTGCGAGATATATCCATTGCAATGCATTAGAAACTGACTGGAACTTTCAATTGTATTGACATTTTCCACTAATATAGCGGTGAGCAAGCTTTCTTGCATAAATAAAGAGGGTAGATTATATTGGTGTGCTATACCTATTGCAATGCAATAGAATCTGACTGGAAAGTCCAATTCTATTGACATTTTTACTAATATCGTAGTGAGCAAACCTGCTTGCATAAATAAGGAGGATAGATTCTATTGGCGTGCCACAGCCATAGCAACGAAACAGAATCTGCCTGGAAAGTTCAATTTTATTGACATTTGCAACTATCGTTTGCAACTAATATTGTGGTTAACAGACTTTCCTCCACAGATCAGGAGGAAAAATTCTATTACCGTGCTACAGCCATAGTAATGCAATAGAATCTGTCTGGAAAGGTCAATTCTATTGACATTTTCGACGGGTATCTCTGTGAGCCAACTTTCAATCATAAATCATGAGGAAACACACTATTGGCGTGCCTTAACCATTGCAATGCTGTAGAATCAGACAGGAAAGTTCAATTTTATTGATATTTTCGACTAATATCGTTGTGAGCAAACCTTCTCGCGTTATGAGTGGGAAAGACACTATTGGCGTGTCGTAGACATTGCAACACAGCAGAATCTGACTGGAAAGTTCAATTTTATTCACATTCTCGACTATTATCGTGACGAGCATACCTTCTTACGTAATTAATGAGGAAATACTCTATTGGCGTGCCATAGCCATTGCAATTCTGTTGAGACTGACTGGAAAGCTCAATTTTATTGACATTTTACAGTTTTAACGTGGTGAGCAATCCTTCTCGCATAAATAAGGAGGAAAGACCCCATTGGCGTGCTATAGCCATTGCTAAGCTATAGAATCGGACAGGAAAGTCCAATTATAATGGCACTATCGAATAATATCATGGTGAGCAAGCTTTCTTGCACAGATAAGGAGGAAAGATTCTATTGGCGTGCTACAGCCATTGTAACGCAATAGAATCTATCTGGAAAGATCAATTTTGTTGACATTTTCGACTTTTAAAGTGGTGAGCAAACCTTCTCGCATAAATAAGAGGGAAAGATACTTTTGGCGTGCTGTAGCCATTGCAATGGAATAGAATCTGACAGGAAAGGTCATTTTTATTGGCACTATCGACTAATATCGTGGTGAGCAATCTTTCTTGAATAAATAAAGAGGTTAAATTATATTGGCGTGCTTTAACCATTGCAATGCTGTAGAATCAGACAGGAAAGTTCAATTTTATTTGCATTTTCGACTAATATCGTTGTCAGCAAACTTTCTCGCGTAATGAGTGGGAAAGATTCTATTGGCGCGATATGGCCATTGTATTGCAATAGAATCTGACTGGAAATTTCAATTTTATTGACATCTTCGTCTATTATATTGGTGAAGAAGCTTTCTTGCACAGATAAGTAGGAAAGATTCTATTGGCGTATTACAGCCATTGTAATGCAATAGTACCTGTCTGGAAAGTTCAATTTTGTCGACATTTTCGACTTTTAAAGTGGTGAGCAAACCTTCTCGCATAAATAAGAGGGAAAGATACTTTTGGCGTGCTGTAGCCATTTCAATGGAATAGAATCTGACAGGAAAGTTCATTTTTATTGGCACTATCGACTAATATCGT
>NW_016910364.1:1932-3497 GCF_001483705.2 Eufriesea mexicana
CTGGAAAGTTCAAATTTTTTGATATTTTCGAATAATATCGTGGTGGGCAAACTTTCTCGCATAAATAAGGAGGAAATGCACTATTGGCGTGGTATAACCATTGCAATGCAATAGAATCTGTCAGGAAAGTTCAATTTTCTCGGCATTTTCGCCTCGTGTCGTTGTGTGCACGCTTTCTCGCATAAATGAGGAGGGAAGATTCAATTGGCGCGCTATAGTCATTGCAACCCAAAAGATTCCGTCTGGAAAGTTCAATTTTATGGACATTTTCGACTAATATCACGATGAGCAGGCTTTCCGTAATAAATACGGAGGAAAGATACTTTCGGCGTGCTGTAGCAACTGCAACGCAAAAGATGCTGACTGGATATACCAATTTTATTGACATTTTCGACCAATATCGTGGTGAGAAAGCTGTCTCGCATGAATAAGGAGGTTAGATCCAAATGGCGTGCTATATGCACTGCAATGCAATGGAACCTCTCCCGGTAGTTCCATTTTATTGACATTTTCGTCTAATATCGTCGTGAGCAAACTTTCTCGCGTAATGAGTGGGAAAGATACTATTGGCGTGATGTAGCCGTTGCAACGCAGTAGAATCTGACTGGAAAGTACAATTTTAATCACATTCTCGACTATTATCGTGATGAGCATACCTTCTTACATAATTAAGGAGGAAATACTCTATTCGCATGCCATAACCATTGCAATGCTGTTGAGACTCACTGGAAAGCTCAATTTCATTGACATTTTCGACTAATATCATTGTGAGCAAGCTTTCTTGCGTAAACGCGGGGATAGATCCTATTGGCGTGCTATAGCCATTTCAGTGCAATAGAATCTGACAGGAAAGTTCAATTTTATCAGTAGTTTCGATTAATATCATGGTGAGCAGTCTCTCTTGCATAAATAAAGAGGGTAGATTATATTGCCGTGCTATAGCTATTGCAATGCAGTGGAATCTGTACGGAAACGTCAATTTTATTAATATTTTCGACTAATATCGTGGTGAACAGGCTTTCTTACATCCATAAGGAAGAAAGGTTCCATTGACGTGTTACAGCCATAGCAATGCAATAGAATCTGTGTGGAAAGATCAATTTTATTGACATTTTCAACTTTTAACGTAGTGAACTTACCTTCTCGCATAAATAAGGAGGAAAGATTCTATTGGCGAGATATAGTATTTGCAATGCAATAGAAAATGACTGGAAAGTTCTATTTTATTGACATTTTCTACTTTTATTGTGGTGAGCATGCCTTCTCGCATAAATAAGGAGGAAATACTCCATTGGCGTGCCATATCCGTTGCAATGCTGTTGAGACTCACTGGAAAGCTCAATTTTATTGACATTTTCCACTAATATAGCGGTGAGCAAGCTTTCTTGCATAAATAAGGAGGGTAGATTATATTGGTGTGCTATACCCATTGCAATGCAATAGAGTATGACTGGAAAGTTCAATTATATTCACATTTTCGATTAATATCGCCGTGAGCAAGCTTTCTCGCATAAGTAAGGAAGAAAGATTCTATTGGCGAGATATAGCCGTTGCACTGAAATAGT
>NW_016910364.1:4067-8054 GCF_001483705.2 Eufriesea mexicana
GAGCAAACTTTCTCGCGTAATGAGTGGGAAAGATACTCTTGGCGTGATGTAGCCGTTGCAACGCAGTAGAATCTGACTGGAAAGTACAATTTTAATCACATTCTCGACTATTATCGTGATGAGCATACCTTCTTACATAATTAAGGAGGAAATACTCTATTCGCATGCCATAACCATTGCAATGCTGTTGAGACTCACTGGAAAGCTCAATTTCATTGACATTTTCGACTAATATCATTGTGAGCAAGCTTTCTTGCGTAAACGCGGGGATAGATCCTATTGGCGTGCTATAGCCATTTCAGTGCAATAGAATCTGACAGGAAAGTTCAATTTTATCAGTAGTTTCGATTAATATCATGGTGAGCAGTCTCTCTTGCATAAATAAAGAGGGTAGATTATATTGCCGTGCTATAGCTATTGCAATGCAGTGGAATCTGTACGGAAACGTCAATTTTATTAATATTTTCGACTAATATCGTGGTGAACAGGCTTTCTTACATCCATAAGGAAGAAAGGTTCCATTGACGTGTTACAGCCATAGCAATGCAATAGAATCTGTGTGGAAAGATCAATTTTATTGACATTTTCAACTTTTAACGTAGTGAACTAACCTTCTCGCATAAATAAGGAGGAAAGATTCTATTGCCGAGATATAGTATTTGCAATGCAATAGAAAATGACTGGAAAGTTCTATTTTATTGACATTTTCAACTTTTATTGTGGTGAGCATGCCTTCTCGCATAAATAAGGAGGAAATACTCCATTGGCGTGCCATATCCGTTGCAATGCTGTTGAGACTCACTGGAAAGCTCAATTTTATTGACATTTTCCACTAATATAGCGGTGAGCAAGCTTTCTTGCATAAATAAGGAGGGTAGATTATATTGGTGTGCTATACCCATTGCAATGCAATAGAGTATGACTGGAAAGTTCAATTATATTCACATTTTCGATTAATATCGCCGTGAGCAAGCTTTCTCGCATAAGTAAGGAAGAAAGATTCTATTGGCGAGATATAGCCGTTGCACTGAAATAGTGTCTGACTGGAAAGTTCAATTTGATCGGCATTTTCGACTCATATCGTTGTGAGCAGTACTTCTCGCATAAATAAGGAGGAAATATCCTATAGGCTTGCTAAAGCCATTGCTGTGCAATAGAGACTGACTGCCAAGTTCAATTTTATTAGCATTTTCGAATAACGTCGTGGTGAACAAGCTACCTCGCATAGATAATTAGGATAGATACTATTAGCGCGCTATAGCCATGGAATGCGATAGAATCAGACTGGAAAGTCCAATTTTATATGCATCCTCGACTAATATCGTGGTGAGCAAACTTTCTCGCATATATAAGGGGGATAGATTCTATTGGCGTGCTATGGCCATTCCAGTACAATAGAATCTGATCGGAAAGTTCATTTTAATTGACATTTTCGACTAATATCGTGGTGAGCAAACTTTCTCGCATAAATAGGTATGAAAAATACTTTTGGCGTGCTGTAGCCATTGAAGTGCATTAGAAACTGACTTTAAAGTACTATTTTATTGACATTTTCGTTTAATATCGCGGCTAGCAAGCTTTATCGCATAAACCAGGACGAAAGATTCTATTGGCGAGATATAGCCATTGAAAAGCAATAAAAACTTACTGGAAAGTTCAAATTTATTGATATTTTCGAATAATATCGTGGTGGGCAAACTTTCTCGCATAAATAAGGAGGAAATGCACTATTGGCGTGGTACAACCATTGGAATGCAATAGAATCTCTCAGGAAAGTTCAATTTTATCGGCATTTTCGCCTCGTATCGTTGTGTGCAAGCTTTCTCGCATAAATGAGGAGGGAAGATTCAATTGGCGCGCTATAGTCATTGCAACGCAATAGATTCTGACTGGAAAGTTCAATTTTATGGACATTTTCGACTAATATCACGATGAGCAGGGTTTCCGTAATAAATACGGAGGAAAGATACTTTCGGCGTGCTGCAGCAACTGCAACGCAAAAGATGCTGACTGTATATACCAATTTTATTGACATTTTCTACCAATATCGTGGTGAGAAAGCTGTCTCGCATGAATAAGGAGGTTAGATCCAAATGGCGTGCTATATGCACTGCAATGCAATAGAACCTCTCTCGGTAGTTCCATTTTATTGACATTTTCGTCTAATATCGTCGAGAGCAAACTTCCTTGCATAAATAAGGTGGATAGATGCTATTGGCGTGCCATAGAAATAGCAACGAAACAGAGTCTGCCTGGAAAGTTCAATTTTATTGACATTTGCAACTAATATTGTGGTTATCAACCTTTCTTCCACAGATAAGGAGGAAAAATTCCATTGGCGTGCTTCAGCCATGGTAATGCAATAGAATCTGTCTGGAAAGATCAATTCAATTGACATTTTCGACAGATGTCCCTGTGAGCCAACTTTCAAGCATAAATCATGAGGAAAGATTCTATTGGCGTTCTACAGCCATTGCAATGCCATGGAAGCTGACAGGAAAGTTCAATTTCATTCACATATTCGACTAATATCGTTGTGAGCAAGCTTTCTTGCGTAAAGGCGGGGATAGATCCGATTGGCGTGCTATAGCCATTGCAGTGCAAATGAATCTGACTGGAGAGTTCAATTTTATCGGCGTTTTCGACTCATATCGTTGTGAGCAGACCTTTTCGCATAAATAAGAAGGAAAGATCCTATTGGCTTGTTATAGCCGTTGCTATGTAGAAGAGTCTGACTACCATGTTCAATTTTATTAACATTTTCGACTAATATCGTGGCGAAAAACTTCCTCGCATAGATAATTAGGGTAGATTATATTAGTGCGCTATAGCCATGTAATGCGATAGGATATGACTGGAATGTTCAATTTTCTTGACATTTTCGAATAATATCCAGGTCAGCAAACTTTCTCGCATATATAAGGAGGAAATACTCTCTTGGAGTGCTGTAACCATTGCAATGCAACTGAGACTGACTGGAGAGCTCAATTTAATTGGCACTATCGACTAATATCGTGGTGAACAAGCTTTCTTGAATCCATGAGGAGGAAAGACCCTATTGGCTTACTATAGCCATTGCTAAGCTATAGAATCAGACAGGAAAGTTCAATTTTATTGACATTTTGGACTAATATCCTGGTGAGCAAACTTTCTCGCATAAATGATGGGGAAAGATTCTTTTGGCGTGATATAGCCATTGTATTGCAATAGAATCTGAGTGGAAATTTCAATTTTATTGACATCTTCGACTATTATATTGGTGAAGAATCTTTCTTGCACAGATAAGGAGGAAAGATACTATTGGTGTGCTATAGCCATTGCAATGCAGTAGAATCTGACTGGAAAGTTCAATTTTATAGACATCCTCGACTAAGATCGTGGTGAGCACACTTTCTCGCATATATAAGGAGGAAATACTCTCTTGGAATGCCTTATCCGCTGCAATGCAACAGAGACTGTTTCGAAAGCTCAATTTAATTGACATTTTCCACAAATACCCTGGTGAGCAGACTTTCTTGCATAAATATGGGGAAAGATAAATTGGCGTGCTGTAGCCGTTGCAATCCAACATAATCGGACTGTAGACCTCAATTTTATTGACATTTTCCACTAATATTGCGGTGAGCTATCTTTCTTGCATAAATAAAGAAGGTAGATTATATTCGTGTGCTATAGCCATTGCAAAGCAATAGAATCTGCCTGGAAAGTTCAATTTTATCGGCATTTTCGACTAATATCACGATGAGCAGGCTTTCCGTAATAAATACGGAGGAAAGATACTTTTGGCGTGCTGTAGCAACAGCAAACACAATAGAGGCTGGCTGGATATACCAATTTTATTGACATTTTCGACCAATATCGTGATGAGCAAGCTGTCTCGCATGAATAAGGAGGTTAGATCCAAACGGCGTGCTCTATGCATTGCAATGCAATAGAACCTCTCTCTGTAGTTCCATTTTATTGACATTTGCGACTAATATCGTCGTG
>NW_016910364.1:8856-13240 GCF_001483705.2 Eufriesea mexicana
CGACCTATAGCCATTGCAATGCAATGGAATCAGACAGGAAAGTTCAATTTTATTAACATTTTCCACTAATATAACGGTGAGCAAGCTTTCTTGCATAAATAAAGAGGGTAGATTGTATTGGCGTGCAATAGCTATTGCAATGCAATAGAATCTGCCTGGGAATATCAATTTTATTCACATTTTCGACTAATATCGTCGTGAGCAAACTTCCTTGCATAAATAAGGTGGATAGATGCTATTGGCGTCCTATAGGCACAGCACCGAAACAGAATCTGCCTGAAAAGTTGAATTTTATTGACATTTTCAACTAATATCGTGGTGAATAACCTTTCTTCCACAGATAGGAAGGCAACATTCTATAGGCTAGATATATCCCTTGCAATGCAATAGAAAATGACTGGAACGATCAATTTCATTGATATTTTTGACTAATATGGCAGTAAGCAAGCTTGCTTGCATAAATCATGAGGAAAGAATCTATTGGCGTTCTACAGCCATTGCAATGCCATGGAATCTGACAGGAAAGATCAATTTCATTCACATATTCGACTAATATCGTGGTGTGCAAGCTTTCTCGCATAAATGATGGGGAAAGGTTTTATTGTCGTGATCTAGCCATTGCAATGCAATAGAATCTGACCGGTAAGTTCAATTTTGTTAACATTTTCTACTAATATAGCGGTGAGCAAGCTTTCTTGCGTAAATGGAGAGGGTAGATTATATTGGTGTGCTATACCTATTGCAATGCAATGGAATCTGACTGGAAAGTTCAATTTTATTGGCATTTTACAGTTTTAACGTGGTGAGCAATCTTTTTGGCATAAATAAGGGGGAAAGATCCTATTGGCGTGTTATAGCCATTGCTAAGCTATAGAATCGGACAGGAAAGTCCAATTTTATTAGCACTATCGAATAATATCATGGTGAGCAAGCTTTCTTGCATAAATAAAGAGGAAAGGTTCTATTGGGGAGCTATAGCCATAGCAATGCAATAGGTTCTGTCTGGAAAGTTCAATTTTATTAACACTTTCGACTAATATCGCCGTTAGAAAGTTTTCTCGCTTAAATAAGGAGGCAACATTCTATTTGCGAGATATATCCATTGCAATGCAATAGAAACTGACTGGAACGTTTAATTTTATTTACATTTTCCACTAATATAGCGGTGAGCAAGCTTTCTTGCATAAATAAAGAGGGTAGATTATATTGGTGTGCTATACCTATTGCAATGCAATAGAATCTGACTGGAAAGTCCAATTCTATTGACATTTTTACTAATATCGTAGTGAGCAAACCTGCTTGCATAAATAAGGAGGATAGATTCTATTGGCGTGCCACAGCCATAGCAACGAAACAGAATCTGCCTGGAAAGTTCAATTTTATTGACGTTTGCAACTAATATTGTGGTTAACAGCCTTTCTTCCACAGATAAGTCGGAAAAATTCTATTACCGTGCTACAGCCGTTGTAATGCGATAGAATCAGTCTGGAAAGATCAATTCTATTGACATTTTCGACAGGTATCTCTTCGAGCCAACTTTCAAGCATAAATCATGAGGAAACACCCGATTGGCGTGCTTTAACCATTGCAATGCTGTAGAATCAGACAGGAAAGTTCAATTTTATTGGCATTTTCGACTAATATCGTTGTCAGCAAACTTTCTCGCGTAATGAGTGGGAAAGATTCTATTGGCGCGATATGGCCATTGTATTGCAATAGAATCTGACTGGAAATTTCAATTTTATTGACATCTTCGACTATTATATTGGTGAAGAAGCTTTCTTGCACAGATAAGTAGGAAAGATTCTATTGGCGTATTACAGCCATTGTAATGCAAAAGTATCTGTCTGGAAAGTTCAATTTTGTCGACATTTTCGACTTTTAAAGTGGTGAGCAAACCTTCTCGCATAAATAAGAGGGAAAGATACTTTTGGCGTGCTGTAGCCATTTCAATGGAATAGAATCTGACAGGAAAGTTCATTTTTATTGGCACTATCGACTAATATCGTGGTGAGCAATCTTTCTTGCATAAATAAAGGGGGTAAATTATATTGGCGTGCTACAGCCATTGCAATGCAATAGAAACTGACTGGAAAGTTCAATTTTGTTAACATTTTCGACTTTTAAGGTGGTGAGCAAACCTTCTCGCATAAATAAGTAGGACAGATACTTTTGGCGAGATATAGTCATTGCAATGCAATAGAATCTGACTGGAAAGTTAAATTTTATTGACATTTTCGACTCTTATCGTGGTGAGCAAACCTTCTCGCATAAATAAGGAGGAAATACTCTATTGGCGTGTTATAACCAATGCAATGCAGTTAAGAATGACTGCAAAGCTCAATTTTAGTGACATTTTCGACTAATATCGTGGTGAGCAAGTTTCTCTCATAAATAACCAGGTTAGATCCTAATGGAGTGCTATATGCATTGCACTGCAATAGAGCCGCTCTCGGAAGTTCAATTTTATAGGCATTATCAACTAATATCGTGCTGAGCAGTCTTTATTGCATAAATCTGGAGGAAAGGTACCATTGGCGTGCTATAGCCACTGCTATGCAATAAAATCTCACAGGAAAGTTCAATTTTTTGGCAGTATCTACTAATATCGTGGCGAGCAGACGCTCTTGCATAAATAAAGAGGGTAGATTGTATTGGCATGCTATAGCCATTGCAATGCAATAGAATCTGTCTGGGAATATCAATTTTATTGACATTTTCGACTAATATCGTCGTGAGCAAACTTTCTCGCATAAATACGTATGAAAAATTCTTTTGGCGTGCTGTAGCCATGGAAGTGCATTAGAAACTGACTTTAAAGTTCTATTTTATTGACATTTTCGTTTAATATCGCGGCTAGCAGGATTTATCGCATAAACCAGGATGAAAGATTCTATTGGCGAGATATAGCCATTGCAAAGCAATAAAAACATACTGGAAAGTTCAAATTTTTTGATATTTTCGAATAATATCGTGGTGGGCAAACTTTCTCGCATAAATAAGGAGGAAATGCACTATTGGCGTGGTATAACCATTGCAATGCAGTAGAATCTGTCAGGAAAGTTCAATTTTATTGGCATTTTCGCCTCGTACCGTTGTGTGCACGCTTTCTCGCATAAATGAGGAGGGAAGATTCAATTGGCGCGCTATAGTCTTTGCAACGCAAAAGATTCTGACTGGAAAGTTCAATTTTATGGACTTTTTCGACTAATATCACGATGAGCAGGCTTTCCGTAATAAGTACGGAGGAAAGATACTTTCGGCGTGCTGTAGCAACTGCAACGCAAAAGATGCTGACTGTATATACCAATTTTATTGACATTTTCGACCAATATCGTAGTGAGAAAGCTGTCTCGCATGAATAAGGAGGTTAGATCCAAATGGCGTGCTATATGCACTGCAATGCAATAGAACCTCTCTCGGTAGTTCCATTTTATTGACATTTTCGTCTAATATCGTCGTGAGCAAACTTCCTTCCATAAATAAGGTGGATAGATGCTATTGGCGTGCCATTGCCATTGCAATGCAATAGGATCTGAATGGAAATTCCAATTTTATGGACATCCTCGACTAATATCGTCATAAGCAAACTTTCTTGCATAAATAAGGAGGAAAGATTCCATTGGGGAGCTATAGGCATAGCAATGCAATAGGTTCTGTCTGGAAAGGTCAATTTTATTAACATTTTCGACTAATATCGCCGATAGAAAGTTTTCTCGCCTAAATAAGGGGCCAACATTCTATTTGCGAGATACATCCATTGCAATGCAATAGAATCTGACTGGTAAGTTCAATTTTGTTAACATTTTCTACTAATATAGCGGTGAGCAAGCTTTCTTGCATAAATAAATCGGGTAGATTATATTGGTGTGCTATACCTATTGCAATGCAATAGAATCCGACTGGAAAGTTCAATTTTATTGACATTTTCGACTAATATCGCCGTTAGAAAGTTTTCTCGCTTAAATAAGGAGGCAACATTCTATTTGCGAGATATATCCATTGCAATGCAATAGAAACTGACTGGAACGTTCAATTTTATTGACATTTTCCACTAATATAGCGGTGAGCAAGCTTTCTTGCATAAATAAGGAGGGTAGATTATATTGGTGTGCTATACCTATTGCAATGCAATAGAATATGACTGGAAAGTTCAATTTTATTGACATTTTTTACTAATATCGTAGTGGGCAAACCTGCTTGCATAAATAAGGAGGGTAGATTCTATTGGCGTGCCACAGCCATAGCAACGCAACAGAATCTGCCTGGAAAGTTCAATTTTATTGACATTTGCAACTAATATTGTGGTTAACAACCTTTCTTCCACAGATAAGGAGGAAAAATTCTATTGGCGTGCTACAGCCATAGTAATGCAATAGAATCT
>NW_016910364.1:15321-18889 GCF_001483705.2 Eufriesea mexicana
GAGCAAACCTTCTCGCATAAATAAGTAGGACAGATACTTTTGGCGAGATATAGTCATTGCAATGCAATAGAATCTGACTGGAAAGTTAAATTTTATTGACATTTTCGACTCTTATCGTGGTGAGCAAACCTTCTCGCATAAATAAGGAGGAAATACTCTATTGGCGTGTTATAACCAATGCAATGCAGTTAAGAATGACTGCAAAGCTCAATTTTAGTGACATTTTCGACTAATATCGTGGTGAGCAAGTTTCTCTCATAAATAACCAGGTTAGATCCTAATGGAGTGCTATATGCATTGCACTGCAATAGAGCCGCTCTCGGAAGTTCAATTTTATAGGCATTATCAACTAATATCGTGCTGAGCAGTCTTTATTGCATAAATCTGGAGGAAAGGTACCATTGGCGTGCTATAGCCACTGCTATGCAATAAAATCTCACAGGAAAGTTCAATTCTTTGGCAGCATCTACTAATATCGTGGCGAGCAGACGCTCTTGCATAAATAAAGAGGGTAGATTGTATTGGCATGCTATAGCCATTGCAATGCAATAGAATCTGTCTGGGAATATCAATTTTATTGACATTTTCGACTAATATCGTCGTGAGCAAACTTTCTCGCATAAATACGTATGAAAAATTCTTTTGGCGTGCTGTAGCCATGGAAGTGCATTAGAAACTGACTTTAAAGTTCTATTTTATTGACATTTTCGTTTAATATCGCGGCTAGCAGGATTTATCGCATAAACCAGGATGAAAGATTCTATTGGCGAGATATAGCCATTGCAAAGCAATAAAAACTTACTGGAAAGTTCAAATTTTTTGATATTTTCGAATAATATCGTGGTGGGCAAACTTTCTCGCACAAATAAGGAGGAAATGCACTATTGGCGTGGTATAACCATTGCCATGCAATAGAATCTGTCAGGAAAGTTCAATTTTATCGGCATTTTCGCCTCGTATCGTTGTGTGCACGCTTTCTCGCGTAATGAGGAGGGAAGATTCAATTGGCGCGCTATAGTCTTTGCAACGCAAAAGATTCTGACTGGAAAGTTCAATTTTATGGACTTGTTCGACTAATATCACGATGAGCAGGCTTTCCGTAATAAATACGGAGGAAAGATACTTTCGGCGTGCTGTAGCAACTGCAACGCAAAAGATGCTGACTGGATATACCAATTTTATTGACATTTTCGACCAATATCGTGGTGAGAAAGCTGTCTCGCATGAATAAGGAGGTTAGATCCAAATGGCGTGCTATATGCACTGCAATGCAATAGAACCTCTCTCGGTAGTTCCATTTTATTGACATTTTCGTCTAATATCGTCGTGAGCAAACTTCCTTGCATAAATAAGGTGGATAGATGCTATTGGCGTGCCATTGCCATTGCAATGCAATAGAATCTGAATGGAAATTCCAATTTTATGGACATCCTCGACTAATATCGTCTTAAGCAAACTTTCCTGCATAAATAAGGAGGAAAGATTCCATTGGGGAGCTATAGGCATAGCAATGCAATAGGTTCTGTCTGGAAAGTTCAATTTTATTAACATTTTCGACTAATATCGCCGATAGAATGTTTTCTCGCCTAAATAAGGGGCCAACATTCTATTTGCGAGATACATCCATTGCAATGCAATAGAAACTGCCTGGAACGTTCAATTTTATTGACATTTTCCACTCATATAACGGTGAGCAAGCTTTCTTGCGTAAATAAAGAGGGTAGATTATATTGGCGCGCTATAGCCATTGCAATGCAATAGAATCTGTCTGGGAATATCAATTTTATTCACATTTTCGACTAATATCGTCGTGAGCAAACGTCCTTGCATAAATAAGGTGGATGGATGCTATTGGCGTCCTATAGGCATAGCACCGAAACAGAATCTGCCTGAAAAGTTGAATTTTATTGACATTTTCAACTAATATCGTGGTGAATAACCTTTCTTCCACAGATAAGAAGGCAACATTCTATTGGCGAGATATATCCCTTGCAATAAAATAGAAAATGACTGGAACGATCAATTTCATTGACATTTTTGACAAATATCGTAGTGAGCAAGCTTGCTTTCATAAATCATGATGAAAGATACTATTGGCGTTCTACAGCCATTGCAATGCCATGGAATCTGACAGGAAAGTTCAATTTCATTCACATATCCGACTAATATCGTGGTGTGCAAACCTTCTCGCATAAATGATGGGGAAAGGTTTTATTGTCGTGATCTAGCCATTGCAATGCAATAGAATCTGACTGGTAAGTTCAATTTTGTTAACATTTTCTACTAATATAGCGGTGATCAAGCTTTCTTGCATAAATAAAGAGGGTAGATTATATTGGTGTGCTATACCTATTGCAATGCAATAGAATATGACTGGATAGTTCAATTTTATTGACATTTTCGACTAATATCACGATGAGCAGGCTTTCCGTAATAAATACGGAGGAAAGATACTTTCGGCGTGCTGTAGCAACTGCAGCGCAAAAGATGCTGTCTGGATATACCAATTTTATTGACATTTTCGACCAACATCGTGGTGAGAAAGCTGTCTCGCCTGAATCAGGAGGTTAGATCCAAATGGCGTGCTATATGCACTGCAGTGCAATAGAACCTCTCTCGGTAGTTCCATTTTAATGACATTTTCGTCTAATACCGTCGTGAGCAAACTTCCTTGCAAAAATAAGGTGGATAGATGCTATTGGCGTGACATAGAAATAGCAACGAAACAGAGTCTGCCTGGAAAGTTCAATTTTATTGACATTTGCAACCAATATTGTGGTTAACAACCTTCCTTCCACAGATAAGGAGGAAAAATTCTATTGGCGTGCTACAGCCATGGTAATGCAATTGAATCTGTCTGGAAAGATCAATTCTATTGACATTTTCGACAGATATCCCTGTGAGCCAACTTTCAAGCATAAATCACGAGGAAAGATTCTATTGGCGTTCTACAGCCATTGCAATGCCATGGAATCTGACAGGAAAGTTCAATTTCATTCACATATTCGACTAATATCGTTGTGAGCAAGCTTTCTTGCGTAAACGCGGGGATAGATCCTATTGGCGTGCTATAGCCATTGCAGTGCAAATGAATCTGACTGGAAAGTTCAATTTTATCGGCGTTTTCGACTCATATCGTTGTGAGCAAAGGTATCTCTGTGAGCCAACATTCAAGCATAAATCACGAGGAAACACCCTATTGGCGTGCCTTAACCATTGCAATGCTGTAGAATCTGACTGGTAATTTCAATTTTGTTAACATTTTCGACAGGTATCTCTGTGAGCCAACATTCAAGCATAAATCACGAGGAAACACCCTATTGGCGTGCCTTAACCATTGCAATGCTGTAGAATCTGACTGGTAATTTCAATTTTGTTAACATTTTCTACTAATATCGCTGTGAGCACACTCTCTCTCATAAATAAGTAGGAAACACCCTATTGGCGTGCCTTAACCATTGCAATTCTATAGAATCAGATGGGAAAGTTCAATTTTATTGACATATTCGACTAATATCGTTGTGAGCAAACTTTCTCGCGTAATGAGCTGGAAAGGTACCATTGGCGT
>NW_016910365.1:0-219 GCF_001483705.2 Eufriesea mexicana
ATGAGTGTATGGGGGTATGCATGGATGTATGGATGTACGTATGGGTGGATGAGTGCATGGATGTTTGGATCGATGTATGTATCGATGGTTGGATGTATGGGTTTATGGACGTATGGAAGTATGGGTGTACGGATGTGTGGATGTGTGAATGTATGCATGGATGGACGTATGGATGGATAGATGTATGGATCGATGGATGTATGGATGGGTGGTTGTATG
>NW_016910366.1:0-938 GCF_001483705.2 Eufriesea mexicana
ATGCTGTAGAATTTGGCCGGAAAATTTAATTTTATTGACATTTTCGTCTAATATCGTGGTGAGTCAACTACCTTGCATAGGTACGAAGGAAAGATCCGTTCGGAGTGCAATAGCCATTGCAATTCTGCAGAATCTGGCAGGAAAATTCAATTTTATTGACATATTCGACTAATATCGTGGTGAGCTAACCTTCTTGCATAAACAAGGAGTAAAGACTATATTGGCAAGCTATAACCATTGCAATGCGATAGAATCTGGCTGGAATGTTCAATTATATTGACATTTTCGACTAAAATCGTGGTGAGCTAACTTTGTTGCGTAAATATGACGGAAAGATTCTATTGGCGTGCTATTGCCATTGCAATGCCAAAGAATCTTGCTCTAAAATACAATTTTATTGACATTTTCGACTAATATCGTGGTGAGCTAACCTACTTGCATAAACAAGGAGGAAAGATTATATTGGCAAGCTGTAGCCTTTCCAATTATTCACAATCTGGCTGGAAAATACAATTTTATTGACATTTTCGACAAATATCGTGGTGAGCTAACTTTCTTGCATAAACAAGGAGGAAAGATTATATTGGCAAGCTACAACCATTTCAATGCTATAGAATCTGGCCGGAAAATTCAATTTAACTGACTTTTTCGAATAATATCGTGGTGCGCTACCTTTCTTGCATAAATAAGGCGGAAAGAATCTTTTGGCGTGCTATAGCTATTTCAATGTTATGGAATGTGCCTTGCAGATTCAATTTTATTGACATTCTCGACTAATATCGTGGTTAGCTATATTTCTTGCGTAAATAAGACGGAAAGATTCTATTGGAGTGCTATTGCCATTGCAATGCCGAAGAATCTTGCTCTAAAATTCTATTTTATTGACATTTTCGACTAATATCGTGGTGACCTATCCTTCTTGCGTAAATAAGCAGGGT
>NW_016910367.1:0-2192 GCF_001483705.2 Eufriesea mexicana
ATCCATGCATACACCCATACACTCAACCATACATACATCCATAGATACATCCGTAAATGCATCTATACATACATTAATCCATACATCCCCACATGCATACATCCATAAATGCATCCATTCGTACGTCCATCATTCGATAAATCCATTCATCCATACATCCATCAATTCATACATTCACACATCCGTGCATCCATCCATACATTCATACGTCCATACAATCCATACATACATCTACACATCCATCCATCCATACACCCATCCATCCATCCATGCATCCGTTCATCCACCCATCCTTCCACCCACACTTCAGTCCATCCACACATCCATTCATCCACCAACACATCCATACATCCACGCATACGCGCATCGATACATTCGTACATACAATCATGCATCCATACAAACGTAAATCCGTCGATCCATAAATCAATCCATCCATTCATCCATCCACCCATAGAGGTCGCCGTCCATACATCCATGCATCCATACATCCATACAACCATAAATCCTATCGTACTTCCATCTTTCGATACATCCATCCATGCATACATGCAAACATATATACATCCACACATCCATTCGTACGAACATCCGTCCATCCATACATCCATCCACTCATACATCCATCCATCCATACATCCATACATATATACATCCATACATCTATACATCCGTACATCCATACATTCGTACATCCATTCATTCGTACATCCATACTTATATACATCCATTCATCCATACGTCTATACATCCATTCATCCATCCCAACATCCATACACCTGTACATCCTTACATTCGTACATCCATACGTCCATACATCCATGCATCCATACATCCATACATGAATACATACTCGCATCCATACATTCATACATACAAGCATCCGTACATACTTCCATTCGTCCGTCAATTCCTCCATCCATTCGTCTACCCACACGTCCATACATTCATGACACCGTACATCCATATATTCTTACATCCATACATTCATGCATCCATACATCCGTCCAACCGCACATCCATCCATCCATAAGTCCACCCTTCGATACATTCATCCATCCATACATCCACCCATCCATACGTCCATCGATCCATCCATCCATCCATCCATACATCCATCCACCAATCCATCCATGCGTCCATACACACATACATACATCAAAATATCCATGCATCCATACATACATCCATACACTCGTACATCCATAAATTCGTACATCCATACGTCTATATATCCATACATCCATACATGCAGACAGCCATACATCCATTTTCCATTCATCCATCCATCCATACATCCACCCATCCATACATCCGTCGAACCATACATCCATACATCCACTCATGCATACATCCATACATTCATAAATCTATACTTCCATACATACATACATCCATACATGCATACATCCATACATCCATACATCCATCCATACATACATCCATACATCCACCCATCCATACATACATCCACTCATACGTACAGCCATCCATACATCCAGACATATATAGATCCATACATCCATACATCCGTACATACATACATTCGTACATTCACACGTACATACATCCATACATCCATACATCCATACATACTTCAATACACACATCCGTACATACATCCATCCATAGACCCATCCATAAATCCATTCATCCACTCGTCCATTCATCCATGCATCCATACATACATCCATACATACATCCATCAATCCATACCTCAATCCACCCATACACGCATCCATCCATCCAACCATTGACCCATACATTCATCCATCCATACACCCATCTTTACATACATCCATCCATCCATACATCCACCGATACATACATCCATCGAACCAAGCATCCATCCATCCATACAAGTACCCATCCATACACCCATCGATCCATACATCTATCCATCCATACATCCATCCATCCGTACATTAATACATCCACACATCCATAAATCCATCCATCCATACATCCACACAACCGTACATACATTCACACATATACTCATACATACATCCATACATACATCCCACCATACATCCATCCACTGTTACATCCAGCCATCCATACATTCATAGATACACCCGTACATATATCCGTACACACATCCATACATCCATACATCCATCCATCCATACATCCATCCACTCATACATCCATCCATCATTACATCCATACAGATATACATCCATACATCC
>NW_016910367.1:2342-2571 GCF_001483705.2 Eufriesea mexicana
ATACATCCATACATATATACATCCATACATATATACATCCATCCATTCATACATCCATACATCCATCCATACATACAGCCATACGTGAATCCATTCATACATCCATTCTTCCGTACAACCATACATCCGTACATCCGACCATCCATACCTCTATCCATCCATACGTACATACATCCATACGGCCATCAATCCATACTTCCATCCATCCATACACCCATCCTACCATATA
>NW_016910367.1:2582-2882 GCF_001483705.2 Eufriesea mexicana
CATACATCCATCGATCCATACATCTATCCATCCATACATCCATTCATACATACATTCTACATCCACACATCCATACATCCATAAGTCCATCCATCCATAGCTCCGTCCATCCATACATCCATCAATCCATACATCCATACATATATACATCCATACATCCACCCATTCACACATCCAAACATTCATGCATACATACATCCAAAAATCCACCTTTCCACACCTCCACCCATCCATACGTCCTTCAATCCATGCATCCATACATATATACATCCATCCATTCATACATCCATACATCCCTCC
>NW_016910368.1:0-1000 GCF_001483705.2 Eufriesea mexicana
GATGGCTGTACTTGCCATTGGATTGAAGGCGTTAGACGAACTATTCACCAAGCTATAACAGGTCATAGGCTCTGAATAGACTTATTCTCTGGCAACTAGGTGGCTGTACTTGCCATTGGATTGAAGGCGTTAGGCGATCCATTCACCAGGCTATAACAGATTATAGATTTTCAATAAACCTATTGCCTGGCAAGTAGATGGCTCTACTTGCCATTGGATTGAAGGACTTGCCATTGGATTGAATGCGTTAGACGATCTTCTCACCAAGCTATAACAGGTTATAGATTGTGAATAGACCTATTCTCTGGCAAGTAGATGGCTGTACTTGCCATTGGGTGCAGACGTCTGGCGACCTATTCACCAAGCTAAAACAGATTATAGATTTTGAATAGACCTTGTCTCAGGCAAGTGTATAGCAGTACTTGCCATTGGATTGAAGGCGTTAGGCGATCTATTCACCAAGCTCTAACAGATTATAGGTTTTGAATAGGCTTATTCTCTGGCACGTAGGTGGCTGTACTTGCCGTTGTATTGAAGGCGTTATGCGATCTATTCACCATGCTATAACATGCTATAGATTTTGAATAGACCTATTCTTTGGCAAGTAGATGGCTGTACATGCCATTGGATTGAAGGCGTTAGGCGATCTATGCACCAAGCTATAACAGATTATAGATTTTGAATATACTTATTCCCTGGCAAGTATCTGGCTGTACTTGCCATTGTATTGCAGGCGATATGCGATCTAATCACCAAGCTACGGCAGCTTATAGGTTTTGAATAGACCTATACTCTGGCAAGTAGATGGCTGTATTTGCCGTTGGATTGAAGGCGTTAGGCGATGTATTCACCAAGCTAGAGCAGATTGTTGATTTTGAATAGACCTATCCTCTGGCAAGTAGATGGCAGTACTTGCCATTGGGCTGAAGGCGTTAGGCGATCTAGTCACCAAGCTCTAACATGATATAGATTTTGAATAGACCTATTCTCTGGAAAGTAG
>NW_016910368.1:1101-2026 GCF_001483705.2 Eufriesea mexicana
ACTTGCCATTGGATTCAACGCGTTAGGCGATCTATTCACCAAGCTATAGCAGACGACAGATTTTGAATAGACCTAATCTCTGGCAAGTTGATGGCTGTAATTGCCATTGAATTGAAGGCGTTAAGCGATCTATTCACCATGCTATAACAGGTTATAGATTTCGAATAGACCCTTTCTCTGGCAAGTAGATGGCTGTACTTGCCATGGGATAGAAGGCGTTAAGCGACCTATTCACCAAGCTATAACAGATTATAGATATGGGATAGACCTATTCTCTGGCAAGTAGATGGCTGTACTTGCCATTGGGTTGAGGGCGCTAGGCGTTCTATTCACCAAGCTACAACAGATTATCGATTTTGAATAGTCATATTCTTTGGCAAGTAGATGGCTGTACTTGCCATTGGATTGAAGGCGATAGACGAACTATTCACCAAGCTATAACAGGTTATAGGTTCTGAATAGACCAATTCTCTGGCAACTAGGTGGCTGTACTTGCCATTGGATTGAAGGAGTTGGGCGAACTATTCGCCATGCTAAAACAGAATATAGATTTTGAATAGATATATCATCTGGCAAGTAGATGGCTGTAATTGCCATTTAATTGGAGGCGATATGCGATCTATTCACCAAGCTATAACAGGTTATATATTTTGGATAGTCCTATGCTCTGGCAAGTAGGTGGCTGTACCTGCCATTCGATTCAATGCGTTAGGCGATCTACTCACCAAGCTATAACAGACTATAGATTTTCAATGGACCTCTCCTCTGGCAAGAAGATGCCTGTACTTACCATTGGATTCAATCCGTTAGGCGATCTATTCACCAAGCTATAACAGACTATAGATTTACAATAGACCTCTATTCTGGCAAGAAGATGGCTGTACTTCCCATTGGATTGAAGGCGTTAGGCGAACTATTCACCAAG
>NW_016910369.1:0-1426 GCF_001483705.2 Eufriesea mexicana
AGCTTTGTATCAATGATCTTCAATGCTTTTTTAGGAAAATGTTCCATACATAATCCAAAAAAAATTCATTTAATTCAATTTTGAAATTTCTACTTTTCCATTTTTAATTAAAATTGTTTATTTTTGGTCCATTTCTCTCCACCACTCTTCCAAGCTTTGTATCAATGATCTTCAATGCTTTTTTAGGAAAATGTTCCATACATAATCCAAAAAAATTTCATTTAATCCAATTTTGAAATTTTTACTTTTCCATTTTTAATTAAAATTGTTTATTTTGGGTCCATTTCTCTCCACCACTCTTCCAAGCTTTGTATGAATGATCTTCAATGCTTTTTTACAAAAATGTTCCATACATAATCCAAAAAATTTCATTTAGTCCAATTTTAAAATTTCTACTTAAAATTGTACATTTTGAATGCATCTCCTCTCTCCGTCATCCTTTCAAATTTCGTACGAATCATTCGACGATGTCTTTTGAAACAATATCCCATACAGTCTCAGACAAATATTTCTTTACTCCGCTATACAATTTCTATTTCTTTGTTTCTCAGTTATTCTTTTCCCTCCTTTCCCGTGATACGAAATTACGAAGATACGAATAGTTGATAGCGGTTGTCAAAGGGGTTCGCTGGTGTGGACGTCGATGAATTTGGCAAATTCGAGGGCGGGAACCGAATTACATTTTGCAGCGTGATAAAGCTCGGCGACTGGGCTCTTTTCCAGCAGTTTTCACGACAAAAGCTGCCCGGTGGAAGTTGCGAGCTACACAATCTCCGGCATCCTCGACGCTTGGCTGCGCAATAAGGCTGGCCCCGGTATCTTCGAACAACGCGGTCCAACTTTTTACGAGCGGAACGCGTCTCGTTCACCCCCTTCATTCGTTTGATCCAGACACCCCTACGTTCCATTTTTCCTTCCTTTTTTTTTCCTGCGTCCTCGTTGAACTAACGGGACCATTATTCCTATCCTTCGCGTCCTCTCTTTCATTTAAACCCATCTCAAGCGCGGAAGACATGCTTCACGTGGCCGTCCTTCAATATTGCCATCTCAGGTGAAATGATTAGGGATGATTTTACGCTAGTTAAGTCCTGATTAATTTTTATGGGCAATTCTTTTTTTTAATTAGACCATTGGAGGTTGTTGGAATAGAATGACGTATTCTAGGGTGAAGTATGAAACTTGAGGTATTCACATTGAACAAAATATGTTTTTTTATTATTATATATTAATTAAATATTGATGTATCTTGTTACACATTATTGTATATCATTATATATTATTATGCATTATTATATATTATTTTATATTATTATACATTATTGTATGTTATTATATATTATTAAACATTAATGTATATTATTATATATTATTATACATTATTGTATACTATTATGTAGTATTTTACATTATTGTATATCATTATATA
>NW_016910369.1:2251-17999 GCF_001483705.2 Eufriesea mexicana
TACATTATTGTATACTATTATATAGTATTATACATAATTGTTTATTTTTATATATTATACATCACTGTATACTATTGTATATTATAATATATTATTACATGTATTTTATTATAGTTTATGTTTAGATTACAAATACATTATATGGTATCGATAAAATTTATGGGGACATAGTATTACGCAGTACTGGATTTATGGGAACATATTACAGTGATGAATTGTTTCTGTTATTTTGCTACTTTTTTTTTTATTATTAAAATATGATTACTTTTGATTCTGCTGTATTCCTCACTCGTGCTATATTTGTATCCTTTTGAATCGCAGTAATGCGATAATCAAAAGCCATAACAGTTTAAAAACGTCATAGACTAGAAAATATTATTAATAAAATTGGAATACGAAAAATGTGATATGGGAATATTTAAAAATCGCATTTATGAAAACGTAATTTTTGTTTTTATTCCAGCAGTGCAACAGGATTAACCTTTTAAGCGGAATGTCCAATATTTCTTTTCGAATTTCCACAAAGTATTAAATTCTGTATTAAAAAGTATTATTACAAATAGGATTTTAATTTATTAGAGACCAAGTAGATTGTTCGATTTTAAAATGAATTTTAAAATAAATTTTTAAATGAATCCTTCAAGTAAATTTGATTAATTTGAGAGAAAGGAATTCGAATAAACATTATCATAAATAATTTACATATTTTGTACAAATAATGTAAAGGACTTTCATAATTCAATCTGGAAATGTGTAGCAACAATTAATTGTTGTACACTGTTTATTGCTTGTTATAATGATTTAATGACATTTAATAATATAAACAAAATTATTTTTAAAGTAACATACTCCACGTTTAATATCATGAACCCTATTATATTTATGGCTGAGATCATGTGTTTTTTTTATTAACCCTTGCCATATTAAAGTAGGATAATGACTGACATACTTTCCTTGAAAATTCTAAATGATTGTTTATAATCAATTTATATCATCAATTTTTTACCTCATCATAATAATTTCTCCACTGACTCTAATGAAAATATTACTAAAAATTTGTAACATATAATTTTATACACGAAAATACTTTGTTTATCACGTAGCTAAATTATTATCATAGCTCTGTACAGATTTGTGGAAAAACTTTCAATAAATTATTCACGCTCGTTTATTTATTTATTTTTAATTTATTATTTTTATTTATTTCAGTTACAGAAATAAACGAATACATAAAAATTGACACACGAGAGCAATGTATATAGCGAAAATTTTCAAGATCTAAATATTTTCGGCATTTTTTCAAAAATTCTTACGATTTCTTCTTCGATTCTGTTATTTATTAATCACTCGCGAATTCGAATAAAATTAACAATTGTGTTTTGATAGTTATCAAAGGTAGCCAAAAGAGACATCGATATCTAAGTTCTCTATCGAGCCTATCTTGATACCAAAAATCAGGACACGATGTATCTCGTCTACAGATGTCAAAATAGCGTTCCCACTGTTCTCATTGGAATCGGGATACCGTAGTCAAACAATCCGCGATCAATTTACGATGTACAGTGTCGCAGCATGAGGATACAGATTTCTGCCCACCCTCTGCTCCTGTTGTCTCCGTTGGTTCCTGGAATTAGGTTTCGCGAGCTGCCATTGATGTACGATACAAGCGCGATCCATCGATAAGTACGCTCGAAACTGTGAGTTTGTTGTATAACAATCGTATATTTATTAAAAAATTATAAATTATACACCTGTTACAACGTAATTGTTCATTCTCACGCTTGTTTTAACAAACTGAACTTTCTTATAACATATCAACTCTGATCCATGACAACTGCACAACGCCACGCATTCTAGATCTTCTACTCGCACTTCTGAAAACATACATATCTACATTCGTGCCATTACTCGACCTCACACATTTGCATTCACACTAATAAAAGCAAATCCACAGAAACTTCTACGACGCAAAAGGAATAAGTCAACTGCGCCACCTATGCGGCTCATCGGCGTACTTTACTGTAGAGATTAAGATTGACATGGGAGATGATAGGTTTGAAATATATTTACTGCGAGCTGAAGTGAAATTAAAGCAATACTGTAACTAACAATTGCACACGTCTCTCTTTACACGACTGTTCTTCAGGGTTTTTTTTTTATTGTTTTACATGTACGGTATAGTCATACAACGCATCCTAAAAATGTCACGATCCATAGATTAGTATACTCGTAATTATACTTCATTCGTTATATTAGATTTGGTCACTTAAATTTTTGAAACGTATGGAACCAAGAGCAATAAGTCAACTGCGCCATCTATGCGGCTCATCGGCGTACTTTACTGTAGAGATTAAAATTGACATGGGAGATGATAGGTTTGGAATATATTTACTGTGAGCTAAAGTGAAATTAAAGCAATACTTCGACTATCAGTTGCATACGTATTTCTTTATACCACTGTTGTTTAGGATTCTTTTATTCTTTTACACACAAGACACACTCATACAATATATCCCAAAAATTCCACGATCCATAAATTAGTACACTGGTAATTATATTTCGTTCGTTGTATTGTCTTTGGTCGCTTAAATTCTCGAAACTTCTACGTCGCGGAGGCAAGTGGAATAAGTCAACTGCGCCATCTATGCGGTTCATCGGCGTACTTTACTGTAGAGATTAAGATTGACATGGGAGGGGATAGGTTTGGAACATATTTATCGCGAGCTAAACTGAAATTAAAGCAATACTGTAACTAACAATTGCACACGTCTCTCTTTACACGACTGTTCTTCAGGGTTTTTTTTATTGTTTTACATGTACGGTATAGTCATACAACGCATCCTAAAAATGTCACGATCCATAGATTAGTATACTCGTAATTATACTTCATTCGTTATATTAGATTTGGTCACTTAAATTTTTGAAACGTATGGAACCAAGAGCAATAAGTCAACTGCGCCATCTATGCGGCTCATCGGCGTACTTTACTGTAGAGATTAAAATTGACATGGGAGATGATAGGTTTGGAATATATTTACTGCGAGCTGAAGTGAAATTAAAGCAATACTTCGACTATCAGTTGCATACGTATTTCTTTATACCACTGTTGTTTAGGATTCTTTTATTCTTTTACACACAAGACACACTCATACAATATATCCCAAAAATTCCACGATCCATAAATTAGTACACTGGTAATTATATTTCGTTCGTTGTATTGTCTTTGGTCGCTTAAATTCTCGAAACTTCTACGTCGCGGAGGCAAGTGGAATAAGTCAACTGCGCCATCTATGCGGTTCATCGGCGTACTTTACTGTAGAGATTAAGATTGACATGGGAGGGGATAGGTTTGGAACATATTTATCGCGAGCTAAACTGAAATTAAAGCAATACTGTAACTAACAATTGCACACGTCTCTCTTTACACGACTGTTCTTCAGGGTTTTTTTTATTGTTTTACATGTACGGTATAGTCATACAACGCATCCTAAAAATGTCACGATCCATAGATTAGTATACTCGTAATTATACTTCATTCGTTATATTAGATTTGGTCACTTAAATTTTTGAAACGTATGGAACCAAGAGCAATAAGTCAACTGCGCCATCTATGCGGCTCATCGGCGTACTTTACTGTAGAGATTAAAATTGACATGGGAGATGATAGGTTTGGAATATATTTATTGTGAGCTAAAGTGAAATTAAAGCAATACTTCGACTATCAATTGCACACGTATTTCTTTATACCACTGTCCTTCAGGGTTCCTTTATTCCTTTACACACGCGACAAATTCAAACAACGCATTATAAAAACTCCACGATCTATAGATCAGTCCATTTATAATTATACTGCATTCGGTATTTCATCCGTGGTCGCTTAAATTCTTGAAAGGTTCAGAAGTAAGAGCAATAAGTCAACTGCGCCATCTATGCGGCTCATCGGCGTACTTTACTGTAGGGATTAGAATTGACACGGAAGATGATAGGTTTGGAATATATTTATTGTGAGCTGAACTGAAATTAAAACAATACTTCGACTATCAATTGCACACGTATTTCTTTATACCACTGTCCTTCAGGGTTCCTTTATTCCTTTACACACGCGACAAATTCAAACAACGCATTATAAAAACTCCACGATCTATAGATCAGTCCATTTATAATTATACTGCATTCGGTATTTCATCCGTGGTCGCTTAAATTCTTGAAAGGTTCAGAAGTAAGACCAATAAGTCAACTGCGCCATCTATGCGGCTCATCGGCGTACTTTACTGTAGGGATTAGAATTGACACGGGAGATGATAGATTTGGAACATATTTATTGCGAGCTGAACTGAAATTAAAACAATATTTCGACTATCAATTGCACACGTCTCTCTTTATGCCACTATTCTTCAGGATTCTTTTATTGTTTTACACACAAGACACACTCATACAATATATCCCAAAAGTTCAACGTGCATTGTAAGTACTAATTCATTACAATGTAACCTAAATGTTTGATCTGCTCGTCATTCTCACTGACAATTTCTCTTCACACGACTATTCTTCAGGGTTTTGTACCACTATTTTCGATTATTCTTCGGAGTTCTGTACGACTATACGACTGTCCAGAATTTAGTCTTCTTCTATTCCCTTATGTCGGAGTATAACGATTCAGGTCCATACAGACCGACGTGGGCCAACCAAAAGTCACTACTGCCTGAGGGGCGTGGGCATATCGAGTCTTCTTCATTTTCCACCACTTTGGGGGCACAGACGCGTCCGTGACCTTTTTCCCAGCTTTTCCTTTCTTCTCAGTTTCAGTTCATTGCCAGCACTCACCACGTGACATCATACGGTGTAGTAATCCTTATAGTAATAAATATAATTCTATTTTTCTTTCTCTAAACCTCTTACAATAGGTGTCCCAAAATTCACTCAAGAAATTTTGATACAAAACACAGATATTTAATTAAAAATTGCAAAAATTTTTTCAACAGTGAAGACACGTTGCTCACGTATTTCGACTCATTTTTAACAACTTTCCTATTCTACTCGACAAAACGATAAAGAAATTTCGTGTTAACTGGAAGATACTCTTAACACCTAGGCACACAACGCAGTCCCTGTTTGCAGCTTTTCTCATCACGTGAAATTCTCCATTTAATCTGATTTCAGAAATTAATATAGAAACTCTTCTTCTATCGTGACAAAAATCTCCTACGAGTTGATCCACTAAAATTTTTCTATACTGTAAATGCGTCGATGCTTTCTCTTTGTTATTGTGCTATACAGTCTTATAGAGAATGTATGAATTAATTGTTGATATCTCCATTCCGCAGAAAAACAGTTCGCTAAGCACGTTTTCACTGCAAATAACAATTGCCAACGTCGACGAAAACTTAGCACCTTCAGCGTAATCATGCTAAAAACATTGGGCACCGTAGCGGAGCCTTCGGATTTACGGAAAAAATGGCGGATGTCTTCATGTCGGAGCCAATGGAGCACTAGGGAAATTTTTCATTTCCAAGCGATATCAAAAATGGCCCTTTTTTAACACGTTGACTGCCATGGGGGTCACCGATGACCCGCACTCAACTTGGCGGTGGCGCCACGGGGGCCACCGGTGACCGGCGACGTGACCATTAGTAAAAATACATAATTAGAGTAAATATCGATACCGATAAATTTTTAAACAGTACCATTGTTACTATAATGCTTCGAAGAAATTAATGCCATACAGAACATGCGAAAATAATTTTATTTATACAAAGAAAAGGTGAACCAAAACAGTAGACACAATATGTCGCCACATTTTTAGTGCAATTCTTTGCTCTCATTCTTCCTAGCCGATTTGAATTATTTTCATAGCACACTTTGCAAAATCGCCTTACATTTCGCACACTTCCAGGTTTCTTTTTAAATTCGCGACGACGTTTTTTCTGTACGTAATTGCTCGATGAAATGCAATCTTCGTGATCGGAACATTTCGCTAAATACGTCGCTAACTTCATCCTAAAATCGGGAATTGAAATATTTTTTCGAGTTGCTTTTTAAACAATTGATAATGGCAAAAATGGTCTACAGCGCCGCGGGGGTCACCGGTGACCCCCACCACGAAAAATACATTAAACGCGATTATACGACTCACCTTATCTGTTGTAAATAATATTTCAACATAATATGCATCGCATGATAAAATATTCATGTTGGTGCCATGGGCAAACTACGTAAAATGCGCGTGGCAGTCAACGTGTTAACTCTCTCCTTCCATTAAAAATCATCTTGCACCCCCGACGACCCCGAGCCATTATCATCGAACTCTGCCTGTCGGGAGAGGGGTAATCCACAGTCGAAGCAGAGCGTGATCGATGCCCGGAATATTTACACGCGATGGAGGTTGCAGCCAAGAAGGGCGGGCACGGAGTGGGGGTGGGGCGCAAGATTTATTTCGCAGCGAGCATTTGTCGAACGGTATTCCAAAGGCTTCCACGGCGAAAGTGAAATGCGATACGGGGCTCGAAATAAATTAGCGGATATTCCCGGGAACCCGAGAACCAAGTCGTCCCTTTCGCTCCGTTCCTTGATTATTTACCGCGTCCTTCTTCGCGTCGCCGTCCTACCCCCACCACCGGCTCGAGAATCGATTCGGTACTTCCGTTCTCCACGCTGGCTCGCAGCGAGACGTCTCGTGACGTCATCCTTCGCACGATTAGCGAACTGGCAGCAGCTCGACGCTGCTTCCAGATCCCTCGTGTTCAATCATGCTGGTGTCACGGGACAATTACCACCGTGACTCTAAGAATCGGCGTTTGGCTAATTCTCGAGTAGAAGTGTGAAGATTGATACTAACATGGGTAATTACGTATAATTACGGATAGTACAACGACCAAGGGGTTTAACTCTCCAATCATGTACTCCTGTGAAACTGTGCAAAATTCAGGTGTTGTTTTCAGGCTTTGGTTCGGTCTACCGGAAAGTTCTGTCCGTTTTCGAAGTAAAAGAAAATAATACATTTTCAACACGTTTATTAATATTTACAGAACGATATAATGTAGGAATGTTATGAGGTAGGCAACAGAATAAGCAGTGACGTAAATATAAAAATGATTTATTTTAAACTAAAACTTATTCTACTTGCTAATAACTCTCGGCTGACTCTCACTCGCTATATCTCAAAAGCTCTATGACTGACTTCAACCAGTTAGCTGTGATCGACGAGTATACTCGTCACGGAGAAGTGGCAGGATTTTGTGTCACGACGAGTATACTCGTCACGCGTAAAAAGTAGCGACCATTGGCTATTTCAATTGTAATTTTTGTGAAAAATAAAACGTATTCTCAAATTTCAAGATGTTTAGAATATTTTCAGGCCTGGCCGGAATAAAACAAACGAATAAAAAATATGAATAATTTGAGATGAACTCGTGCGTCCCCGTATGCACCGGCTGAAACAGCTTATCAGTTCGCATAACGAATTTATTTATGCGCGATGATAACGTTTTTTAGATGTTGGCGTAAAAGGGGCAAAAGCAAAAGTCGGAAAGCTGATTTATGATGGGGTTCCTTCAGGGATGGTCCGTCACGGGACAAACGCGTGACGCTGACCAGGCGCTGAGTCCATTGATGGCTGCTGGTCCGAAGTTACCTAGCTATTTTTTGACGGTCACTAAAATTCATAGATATCCGTAAAAACTAACCAATAAGAGAATAGATGTTAACCAAATAAGTAAATATTAGTAATAAAATTGTCAATTTTATAAAATAAACTCATCTTTTGATCCAATATTTTAACAGCGACGCTTACTCTGTGATTGACGAGTATACTCGTCATTGCTCGATTTTCGCGACACGTATAGGTGCGCGCTCTCGAAAGGGAGCACCACAGCTAACTGGTTAAAACACTATCTGACTTTAAGACACTCTGACCCTTCCGCGTCCTTGCACTCTTATTTAAACCCCTGCCTTCTGTCTTCTGTCATACCCACGCTCTCTTTCTCAGTCAGTCGGACACGTATCCTAAACACTCAGACGCATTGCTAGGCTTTCACTCTTCAATTGCATTCGGCTCTGTCTTAAACATCCCTTACATGCAGTCCTCTTGCACGCGGTCACTTTCGTTCTAAGCCAAACACTGTTGACATTCTTTCAGAGCCGTACCTAGTCCTTTCTCACAATAATTTTCATCGTTACTTATGAGCTCTTCTCAATTATATATTGATAATTTATGGGTTCCATTTCTGTGAAAGGACTCACTTTTGGAGGCGAAGAATTCAAGCAGTGTTTGCTTCACTGACACCTGCTTCATTTTCCAAACTTGTTCCTTTTAGGAAATTTTGAAGAGGAAGAAATAGATGGTAATCGAATAGTGTTAAGTCTGGAAAGTATAGTGAATCCGACAAAATTTCCCAGCCTAGCTGTGCGATTTTCTGATTTCCTTTTAGGAAATTTTGAAGAGGAAGAAACAGATGGTAATCGAATGGTGTTAAGTCTGGAAAGTATAGTGAATCCGACAAAATTTCCCAGCCTAGCTGTGCGATTTTCTGGCGAGTCAAAGCAGCATGTGACTTGGCGTTGTCACGGTGCAGTATGATTTGCTTCCTATTGATCAACGTGTCTCTCTTTTTTGAGTGCTTTATTCGAATCATCCATTTATCGACGATACATTGTCGAAATTTTCATTCGCGAGTGAGTTGCAGCGAGCTTAAGACGGCTTTACGCGTAACTCACTAGCGCCACCGCGTCTCATATCTTGCGGTGAATATTAAGTATCGTATACATCGGCGAATTTTCTCATTTTTCCGATGAAATATTGCAATTTTCTTCTTCAATGTGACTACGTGTGTTATATTGTTTGCACTGATGAAAGAGTTGACGTTGAAATTTGTGGATAAAATTTTGATTTATTTAGTACCATGTTCGATTAAACCTTCTCTATGATTTATCATATATGATTTCAAATTTAACTTTAAAGAAAATATAATATGAAATTTCATAATTTAGTAAGGAAAATTCAAAATTTGTAATTATTTCCTTGATTTAAAATGATTTGAATGTATGTTGTATGTTCTGTTTGTAATTACGAAGACTGAGGTAAATGAGGTAAAGTAAATAGCATAGTTCTAAATATAGTTCTAAATCTTTCTACTCGATTTTGGTAATTTTGGGATTCTCCAATTCTTTTCTTTGACAGAAATAAACGGTCGCCTCCAATTTCGGAGAATTTTCATGAAAAAGGTGTAAGCGAAAATCGGTGTAGTAGTAGCAACTTTTCGTGCAAATATCTCGGGAACTAAGACCGTCCGCCTACTTTTGCCAAAGGGAAAAGTTATTCGAAATATCGTTCTTAATAACATATTTAAAAATCGGAGAGGAAGTAGCTCATCTGGAACTTACCTTAAATACCCTGCCCTAAAAATAAAATTGGGTCTCGTGTGAAAACCGCCATTGTAACTATGTCAGCAATTTAGATATTAGGTAAATGTTTTTGAAATTGAAGAATATTCGTAATTTTGGGTCTGATATAATTTGAAGCTGAATTAAAAATAAAAATTGTAAAATACAAGAATTTAGAACTTCGTCTAAGTAATATTTATTATCATGATTTATCTATAGTTTATGAATTATTGTTAGTAAAAATTGAAATGTGAGTTATGATTCTAGAGCTATGAATTTATGTAACTTTATGAATTAGTATACTTGATCCAAGTTGGGTAAATTAATTCGGAATTAAATCAATTTGTCACAGAGTCATCGCTGATCCTGACTCCATTGAATGTGAACAGAATTTGACTAGTAACTGTGGCTCCATCTAGCCCTAACCTAACTCATTCTTCTCGCTCATTACTCAAACCTTCAAATTGGATTTCTCCGTTAACCGAGGTCTGTTTAATTTAATTGTATTCAGACCTAACCCAGTTGGACGCGAACTTATCCTAACCGAATTGAACGTTAATTTGATTCCGTTTACCATAATTATGGTAACCTAACCTAATTTCGCATCATCTTGATTAAATTTTAAAAGTAAATTTTTCCGTTAAGGTTTATTTCGTTTAATTTAGTCCAGACCTGACCTAATTCTGCGTTAATTTAATGCAAACGTAACTAAACAGGATGTCGATTCGAATCTGGCTTATCATAATTGCGATCTAATATATAGCTAACCTAACCTTGTTTCAGTTTATATAAAGCATCGAATTAAATATTTTCTACATCGACGTCTTCGAGACTGTTCTTAAAGACTGCCATTCGAGGTTAACCTAATTTTGTTTCAATTTATACGAAGCATCGAATTTTTCAGGACTACTTTTCAAGACTATTCAGAACTAACCTAATCTTATATCAATTTAGGTACAGCACCAAATTAAGTATGATTGTTTTTCCATGTCAGTGTCTTCGATTCTTCTCTTCAAGGCTATTCGAGGTTAGCCTAATCTTATTTCAATTTGTACAAAGCATCGAATTTTTCAAGACTATTCTTCAAAGCTATTTGAGGCTAGCCTAATTTTATTTTAATTTATGCAATGAATCGAATTTTTCAGGACTACTCTTCAAGACTATTCAGGACTAACCTAATCTTATATCAATTTAGATACAGCACCAAATTAAGTATGATTGTTTTTCCATGTCAGTGTCTTCGATTCTTCTCTTCAAGGCTATTCGAGGTTAGCCTAATCTTATTTCAATTTGTACAAAGCATCGAATTTTTCAAGACTATTCTTCAAAGCTATTCGAGGCTAGCCTAATTTTATTTTAATTTATGCAATGAATCGAATTTTTCAGGACTACTCTTCAAGACTATTCAGGACTAACCTAATCTTATATCAATTTAGATACAGCACCAAATTAAGTATGATTGTTTTTCCATGTCAGTGTCTTCGATTCTTCTCTTCAAGGCTATTCGAGGTTAGCCTAATCTTATTTCAATTTGTACAAAGCATCGAATTTTTCAAGACTACTCTTCAAAGCTATTGGAGGCTAGCCTAATCTTATCTCAATTTATACAAAGCATCAAATCTTCCAGGACTACTTTTCAAGGCTATTCGAGGCTAGCCCAATCTTATTTCAATTTATAAAAAGCATCGAATTTTTCTGGACTACTCTTCAAGGCTATTCGAGGCTAACCTAATCTTATTTCCATCTATACAAAGCATGGAACTAGACTTTTTCGTTTCTCCATATGCATATCTTCGAGACTACTCTTGAAAGCTGTACCAAGCTAACCTAATCTTGTTTCAATTTACACAAAGCATCAAATTTTTCAGAACTACTTTTCCAAACTATTCGAGGCTATTCAAGGTTAACCTAATCTTATTTCAATTTGCACAAAGCATCAAATTTTTCTAAACTACTCTTCAAGGTTATGCAAAGCTAACCTAACTTTATAGGAATTTACACAAAGCATCAAATTGTAATAAATGTTTCCATTTTTGCATATTAATAATCAATTTACACAAAGCATCAAATTTTCCAGAACTACTTTTTCAGGCTATTCAAGACTATTCAAGGTTAGCCTAATCTTATTTCAATTTGCACAAAGCATCAAATTTTTCAGAACTACTCTTCAAGGTTATGCAAAGCTAACCTAACTTTATAGGAATTTGCACAAAGCACCAAATTATAATAAATTTTTCCATTTTTCCATATTATTACTTTCGAGACTACTCTTCAAGGCTATGCAAAGCTAACCTAACTTTATAGGAATTTGCACAAAGCACCAAATTATAATAAATTTTTCCATTTTTCCATATTAATACTTTCGAGACTACTCTTCAAGGCTATCCAAGATTAACCTAATCTTATTTCAATTTGTACAAAGCATCGAATTTTTCAAGATTACATTTCAAAGTTATTCGAGGCTAGCCTAATTATATTTCAATTTATGCCAAGCATCGAATTTTTCAGAACTACTCTTCAAGGCTATCCAAGATTAACCTAATCTTATTTCAATTTGTACAAAGCATCGAATTTTTCAGAACTACTCTTCAAGGCTATGCAAAGCTAACCTAACCTTATAGAAATTTATACAAAGTATGAAAATATAATAAAATTTGTCCATTTTTCTCTATTAATATTTCCAAGACTACTCTTCGAGGCTATTCAGGACTAACTTAACCTTACTTTAATTCACCCAAAGCATCGAATTAAATTTTTTCCCTCAAAGCTACTCTCCAAGACTATTCAAGGCTAATTTGACCCCGTTTCAATTTATCCAAAGCTTCGAATATAATTTCGTCGCTTTTCCATAGCGGCGCTTTCAAGGCCACTCAAAGATAGTCGCAAGAGCGATCGAGCAGAGCAATTAATAATGGAGAGAAGGCTCGGAGGACGAGAAGAAAGAAGAAAGGCCGAGTCGTGGTCCAGGAACGGTTTTTCAGGCATAGCCCGTATAAAACGCGCGATAAGTACAAGCCGTGCTGAAAAGACCGAGGGAGGCTTTGATTCATCGAGGACCACTTCTGCCAACACTTTTTTTCTCTCTCTCCATCCCGGTCTGGTCTGTGCCACGTCTGCTACCTCCTCACCCTAGCGTTTCTCTCTTCAGTCGCGCCCTTTCTTTCTGCCGGTTGCCTGGCTTCGTTTTACCATTCCACGTCAGAAGTTCATCGCGTGAAAAAGCATCCACCTTGGCACCGATTGCGAAACCGTACCTCTGCTCGCACATTTTCCCCTTTATCGAGCTCTATGTACCGGGTGTAACGCGGGTGTTAACGGAACCTAACCTAACCTGAATTTTCGCCTCTGTATTTTCCCTTTTATCGAGTTCGATGCATCAAATTTAACACAGGTGTTGATGAAACCTAACCTAAACTCAAACTTTCCACCGCGTATTTTTCCTTTTCTCGAGTTCGATGTAACGAGTGTAACGCAGCTGTTAACGGAACCTAACCTAACCTAAGCTGACCTAACCTAACGCAACTCAGGTGTTAACGGAACCTAACCTATTCTAAGCTGACCTAACCTAACCTAACTCAGGTGTTAACGGAACCTAACCTAACCTAAGCTGACCTAACCTAACCTAACTCAGGTGTTAACGGAACATAACCAAACCTAAGCTAAATTTTCGCCTGTGTATTTTCCCATTTATTGAATTCGATGTACCGAGTATAACTTAGATATTAACGGAATCTAACCTAACCTAAGCTAAATTTTCGCCTGTGTATTTTTCCCATTTTTCGAATTCGATGTACCGAGTATAACTCAGTTGTTAACGGAACCTAACCTAACTTAATCTAAATTTTCGCCCGTGTATTTTCCCTTTTATCCAGTTCGATACATCAAGTTTAACACAGGTGTTGATGCAACCTAACCTAAACCAAACTTTCCACCGCGTATTTTCCCTTTTATCAAGTTTGATGTACCGAGTGTAACTCAGGTGTTCACATAACCTAACCTAAGCTAAATTTTCGCCCTGTGTATTTTCCCCTTTATCGAGCTCCATGTACCGGGTGTAACCCGGGTGTTAACGGAACCTAACCTAACCTAACCTAAATTTTCGCCCGTGTATTTTCCCTTTTATCCAGTTCGATGTATCAAGTTTAACACAGGTGTTGATGGAACCTAACCTAAACCAAACTTTCCACCGCGTATTTTTCCTTTTGTCGAGTTCGATGTACCAAGTGTAACTCAGGTGTTAACGGAACCTAACCTAACATAAAATAAACTGTAGTCCGTGTATTTTCCCTTTTATCGAGGTCGATGTACCGAGTGTAACTTAGATGCTAACGGAACCTAACCTAAACCGAATTTTGGTTGATATAGTTTCCTTTTTATCAAGCTCGATGTCCAGATGTAACTCAGATATTAACGAAAGTTAACCTAAACCAAACTTTCCACCGCGTATTTTCCCTTTTATCAAGTTCGATGTACCGAGTGTAACTCAGATGTTAACCTAACCTAATCTAAGCTGAATTTTCGCCCATGTATTTTTCCTTTTATCGAGTTCAATGTATCGAGTGTAACTCAGGTGTTGACGGAACCTAACCTATACCGAACTTTGACCTGTATAGTTTCCTTTTTATCCAACTCGCTGTACTGGATGTAACTCAGGTGTTAACGTAACCTAACCTAAACCGAACTTTGACCCATTTAGTTTCTCTCTTATCGCGTTCGATGTCCAGATGTAAGTCAGATGTTAACGGAACCTAACCTAAACGAAACTTTCCACCGCGTGTTTTCCCTTTTAACAAGTTCGATGTCCAGCTGTAACTCAGTTATTTACGGAACCTAACCTAACCGAAACTTTCGTCTATGTATTTTCCCTTTTATCCAGCTCGATATACTGGATGTAACTCAGGTGTTAACGGAACCTAACCTAACTTTCGCCCATGCGTTTTCTCTTTTATCGAGCGTGCCTGACCTACCGGACGTGTAACGCGTAGGAACTTAAACTGACTCGGACTTAACCCCATTTGTGTCTCTACATATATACATATTTTTCCATTCGTCGAAACTGTAGCTTCTTACACAGAGTGTACAGTAGATAGCAATTTAATTCAATATCGAGAATTTTTCTTATTTCGTTTAGTTTCAGTTTGAATGATTTGTAGCGCATACTTGACCTCAATATTTGTGTAAGACTAGGTAAACCGGCTCCACACTGGATTTATCTGTTTATGTTAGGCCAATGTTAACCTAACCTAGATTTGCCTGACTTAACGATAATTTAATGCAAACCTAACCTAAAACAACATTAAGCCGAGGTTAACCTAACCAACTGAACACCGATTTAATACAAATTTTACTTATAGAATAGAGAATTGTAGTATAGTCTAGACCTAACCTAACTTAAGTCAAGTTCAGTTTCAGTTTCACTTAACCTTCGCACAAATCTATGAAATGGCTAATGTCACGAAAAAGTAAGTTCAACGTGAATAACAAACTACTCAAATATAAATATGCACTAAAATTAATTTGGATTTATAGAATTCGGGTCTTGAAAATTGCAGCAAAATCGCATTTCCAAAAAATGGAAATCACAGAAGCAAAAATCCTTTGTGCAATAATGAATACTTTTTGATATATCAGGGATGACGACATTCGTAAATCACTAAACGTTTCCTTTGTACATAGAAAAATTATTCGTTCAACGAACAAGCACAAAACTAGAATTGACAACCACTAACGACGAACTGTTGCGCCAATACAGTCAGAAGATTAACCCTTGGAGCACGGTCCCTCGTTCAACGGTAACGGGGTCTCCCGAGACCCCACACTGATATTTCACTAATACACAGTAGATGAGCAACACGGCCCACACATCGGGTCGGCTTTGCATTTAACTTTTTGATGCAGCATATTATCTAATAATACTTATAATATGCGGAGGAAAAGAGTTTGTTTGAAAAATGTAAAATTTTATAAACATATTTGTTACTTATGTGCACTAGGTATATACAACATTATTATGTTTTATTACAATTTCTTTATATGTAAATCGAGACCATTTGGCACATTTCTTATTATATTTGTTAGCGTTAACTAGGCATATATAACACCTGGACCTCTTTCGCAATTCATTATGATTTGTAATGATTTTTTTTGTTTATTGAGATTTCTGCCTGTAGCTTTAGTGGCCAAGATAATATGCTTCGTATTATGAAAATTCATAAAATAATTCATAACATGACATATTATCAAATACATTCATAAAATACATATTATCAAATACATTCATAAAATACATATATGTATAAATATGTAAAATAAATATATGTACATATATAATACATATATAAAATATATGTGTAATATAAAATATAAAATA
>NW_016910369.1:18437-31534 GCF_001483705.2 Eufriesea mexicana
AATATGTACATATATAAAATATATTCATAAAATACATTCATAAAATACATATTTGGCCAATCTATTCTTTTCGCAGTCCCACTGAATACTGCTAGCTGGAGACGTTGGAACTGTCCACACAGTTAGTTTATATTACAGCGATAAGAATAGGTCCTGCAGACGTTGCTGCTCCTTCGCTGCGCTAAAATTTCGGGTCAGCACTAACACACGCAGCTTCGTCACAGTAGATAAAGAAACAGGGTCTCTAGAGACCCCGTCACCATTTCGCGAAGGTTAAACCGTAAACATCGGAAAGACTTACTGGAATCATAATATCTTTCACATGTATGTCACCAAATTAATTCTAATACTTGCCGTTTAAAATAACGAAAGTCATTCACCGTTGTACAAATATTTCTAAATATTTTTAAATAAATACAAATAATAAAGGAAAAATATAAAAAAAAGAACTTAATCTTCGAATTACGAAGTACAAGTAGTCATTTTAGTAGTCTAGTCCGATTTTGGGGAGTATTTATAGGTTAGATTTTAGAGTTAGGTTAGGTTCAGGTTTGGCAGGTTTTCAGGACGAGAAAGTTGAGGAAAATTCCGAATTCGTAATTTTCACGATTCCAAGGCAACGGTGTTGAACCAAGGCAAAGTCGAGCCATTAAACGGAACTAGGAACTGATCCCCGACTCCTCGTATCGCAGTGCTATCTCGCGCACGTGTGTGCGCGCACCATGAATTTTCCAATAAGAGTCGCGTCGAAGACGACCAGCCATTTTCTCCTGTCGCCACGGCCTCGGCATATTTCTGCTTCCTCCACCACCCTCGTGGAATTTCCCTTCCGCATAGTTCCTAGCCGCCTCTCGCGCCCGCCACTGAAATTCCAGCCAGCTTCGTATCAACCTCTTTCCCCTTTTCATTCGGTTGCCCACTATGTGTGCCTCTCTCCTATTTTCTAGGGTCAGAATAGGTCAGACAAACATGCTAGGCATTTTAGACCATGATACTTGCTATCATATACATATCTCAAGTTTGAGGTTATGTATCACCTCCTTTAACCTTATGGACCATGTTACACTTGATTAGAACATTTTTTACGATTTATTATTGAAAGAGGTTAGTTAATGTCAAGATTGAGGTTATATTCTTCTAATTTTATCGACCACGTTACACTTGATTACCACAATTTTTTACGGTTTATTATTATTCGTAATTTTGAATGTCATAGGAGGTTAGTCAGTAAGTTAGTTAATAACAAGATTGAGGTTATGTTTGGCTTTCTTTCACCTTATCCATCACGTTACATTTCGTTTGGACAATTTTTGTTTTTTTTTTTTCTCAGAATTTGTATTTATGAATGTTAAAAGAGATTGATTAATGCGTTAGTTGATATCAAGATTGAGGTTATGTTGTACCTTCTTCAATCTTATGGACCATATTACACTTGATTAGAACAACCTTTTACGGTTTATTATGGATCGTACTTTTGAACGTCGTAAGAGGTTAGTCAGTAAATTAGTTAGTATCAAGAGTGAGGTTATGTTTGACGTTCTCTAACCTTATCCGCCACGTTACATTTCGTTAGGACAATTTTTGTTTTTTTCTCAGAATTTGTATTTTTGGAATGTTAAAAAAGATGGATTAATGTGTTAGTTAATATCAAGATTGAGGTTATGTTGTATCTTCTCCAATCTTATAGACCACATTACATTTAATTCGGACAATTTTTTACGGTTTAATATAGTGTGTAATTTTGAATGTCGTAAGAGGTTAGTTAATGTATTAATTAACTTCAAGATTAAGAGATTATGTTTGGCTTTTTCTAATTTTATCGGTCACGTTGCAGTTAATTACGATAACTTTTTAAGCTTTATTACAGTTCGTACTTTTTGAATATTAAAAGAGGCTAAGTAATGGGCAAGGAAATGTCAAATTGAGGTTATGTATTACTTTCTCTAGTCTTATCGGTCACGTTATATTTTATTGGGGCAAGGTTTGTTTCTTTCTTAGAGTTTATACTTGTTTAATGTTCAAAGAGGCTAATTAATGGGTAAGGTAATCTCAAGATTGAGGTTATATTTGGCTTCCCTTAATCTTATCAGCCACATTGCAATTGGTTGGACATTATTTGCTTTCTTCTTGGAGTTTATACTTTTTAAATATTAAAATGTTAATTAATAAGTTAGTTAATATCAAGATTGAGGTTATGTTCATCTTTTTCTAATTATTACACTTTGTTAAGTCAATTTTTATTTCTTTTTCTTACAGTATGTACTTTTTGAATGTTAAAGGAGGTTGGTTAATGGATATTGTCTCCGAATAATGAAAATAAAGGATCTCAGTAGTAATCGCATTTGTTCCAAGAAGTTGTTTCACTCTGGACACTTTGAGACCAAATAATTTCGAGGTTGTGGATATTCGCATCGACGATATTAAATTATTGGGCTTACTACCCTCAAATTAGAGTTTCGAGAAAGAACGAAACCTCTGTCGTGGTTTGTTAGGAATATTTCCACGCGAGTTGGCTCGGAACGAATCGTCGATAAGGGTGCGCCTTTAATTATCCTCTCCCGGTAATGGAATCACGCGGCTCGTACGATAATCCGTAATGAATTTTAGTAAATTGCCGCGATAATGAAATGAAACGCGCTTGACCGCTTGTTTACGCAGCTCGTGGCAACGAAATTGAATTTGCCCCCTCCATCATCAAGACAATACCTTTTTATTCCATTCCCGTTACATCCTCGCGCCATTTTGTCACGTGGGTCACTGATAATCCCCGATACCTCCCTCTAGTAACATTTCTCTATAAATATTTCCCTAGCAATATTAATTAAATCCACGCCTCTCGTTTCTCCTTTCCAATATTATAGTCAATTTAGCCCGACACGATTTTTACTCGGCATCGCTATCGCGAACCTGATTAAAATTTAATCAAGGAATTAATTTTTTATGCAAATTGCTATGATAAATTTAACCTAAATTTTCCCATCGTGCTTCTCATTTCGATACTTTCATGAACCTAATCCACGTCTAACCTACATTTTCCAGCACCCACGCTTTTTTCTAAGTGATTTCGACAACCTAACCTCAATCTTAATCATCACGTTAATAATATCTTGATTAATCTAATAAACTTTTCTCGTATAACATTCCTATAAACCTAATCCAAACTCAATTTTTCCAAAATACTAATCTTCGATAGTACTTTCGATAACCTAACCTCAATTCGGCGCACGAAGCTTTTCTCCGGTATTATTTGGACGAATAAAAATCCAAATAAAAATAGTCAAAAAATTATTAATTAAAAATTCTAACGTAACCTTTCAAGTCGATTCGTATATCTGCTCCAGTATAACTCTGATCTAACTCCTTTCGGGTTTCAACGATCGTGGAGTTCCGGCAGATACGGTGTTTCCGTCCGCGACTTTTATAATTCATCGCTGGTTAGAAAAACGGTTCTAGAATTACGCGAGGGAATAAAACACTATTCCCTCTAGTACATGAACCCGTGTATACGTGTGTTGTCAGAATCGAAGCTGGAGAAATTCTGTCGAGAACTCTCAAAGAAGTAAATTCCTTCGGTCCCCGGCATCCATTTTGTCGACTTGCGTGACGCGAAATGGGAGAGGTGGCGCGGCCGATGGGAAAGTCAATTACAATCTCGCGAAAGGCGAAGTCTTTCGAAGCGACAAATAGAATTTATCCGCGTTATGGATCTCGATATCCGTGTTCGTATGTGTACTTATCGGGATCGCGCGCGCGGGGTTCGTTCAATCGGACTAATTTGCTCGCTGTAGCGGGACGAAAACAAATCGAACGGCAAAGCCGGGAGTGAGACGGCGGGGTTCATTGTGCCGTGTTTCGATTCGCAGTTTCGGACGAGAAGGTGCAAAAACTCGGATTCAAAGCGGACTCCCCCGCCTCTGCAACGTGAAATTATACGTAAACTACGGGTCAGAACTGTGTAGTCTGTTTAATGGAGGCTGGGATAAAAGCCCGGTCCCCGTCGCTGAAAGTCTGGTCCGACTAGTGACGGCCTCGAGCCGTGCTCGAGTCCGAACAAATCGTTCAACTTTCGAATTTCAATTAAATCATTAACCACTTACAACGATACGTAAATCCGGAATTACTATTTCAAACGATCGTTTATGTTCCTCGATATCGTGTTCTGTAATTTTTTTTCTTTTCGTGCGATTTTTCTTTCGTATGTGGAAAATTACGAGAAGAAAAGGAGAACGAGAGGTTTAAAAAATGTTCCGGACATGGGATTAAACTCGCGCAGAGGGTCGCCTGAGTGAGGGTTTTGACCCGAGCTCGATATTGCCTGCAAAGCCTCCGCGCCCGAGGACGTTCTTCGAGGTGAACACAGAGGTCCGGTCTCTCGCGGTAATGGATTTCGTCGGGTCGTCCTTTGTGCGCGCGATTCATCCACAACGACGCTTCTTCCCGTTTGTCTGGTCCCGCGCTTTGTCGTCGGTTGATTCCTCTTCGAACGCGACAAAGCCAGAGACCCCGCGCGTTCCCCCGCGATATTCGCTTTTAATTAATTCCGTCGTCCCCTCCACCTGCGCTTCTTCGATGGGGTAGAGAGTGGGACCGGGAGTTTTCTTCGTTGCCGATCGGTCGCTCGAGTTCGTTGGAGTACAATGTCCCGTGGGTTATACGATAGCTTGCCCGGAAATGAATTTAGAGCCCGGTTCTTTCCGCGTCGCGCCATTGTTCGGCGTCGTTAATTGCGAGAAACGTAGCCGGCGTGCAAGTGACGCGCCGGATCACCTTCGATCCGGTGAAATGGCCCTTTGTGCTCGCGATTAATTCGCAGCTGGACGAAGCGACGTTTCGTTGAGCGGCATTAACAGGCAACCGCTTTGTTCCGGCTGACTCCGATGACACGAATTACAGCGGCGCAATTAACTCGACGTACCCGATTGTTCCCGATGTCACGGCAGGCCTGCCAAAATCAAGGATCGAACGCGGTTTAATAATCGTTTCCTCTCGATGCTTCTTTTCGGTCACTTGTTGCTTCGTATCGGGTTTCTAGGGATTTTTTTTTTCCGGTACTCTGCACCTGAATACCGGTATTCGCGGCACATTCCTATTTCGAATGTAACTCGATTATCCGAACAACAGAATTCGATGTTTGGTTATCAGTATTCGGTATTTATAATATTTCAACCTAAGTACTAAGTTACTGACGATTAAACTAACCTAAAACCTATTGTAAATACTGACCATTCGATATTCAGATACTGATATTTAGTATCCAAATACTGTAATTTAATAATCATATTAAATCTTAGAGTACTTGGAAGACACTCGAAATATCTTTAGTATTCAAATATTGGATGATATTTATTGTTCTAAATCTAAATACTAGAGAAAATTCAACATATATCCGAGGGATATTTATATATTTTTAGTACCAGAAAACGTTCAGTATGAATATTTGTTGTCTAACTACTAAACATTCGATAGAGATTCGAATAATTTATTATTTAGTAACAGAAGAATTTTTAAATAAATATTTGATATTTAATTATTTATATAGTACTAATTTCATAATGCAATATCAGATTTTGTGTGAAACACAACGTTTCACCAATGATGACTATTCCAATAAACCCATGCCTTAGATATTGTACTGATATCGTATTATACCTCGGAAGTAATATTTATACAAGTGGAATAGATGAACGACCACTTGCGAGAAACGTGCTTCGCGTTGATATCCCCCTAGTGACAAATGTATGAAGCTCGCTACTGTTCAGTCAATATTGGCTATTTGAATAGCAAAAGTCGAATATCGGTATTCACCATCCGAGCACTAATATTCGGAACCCCTGTTCCACATTTGTGTCGGAATATTTAATATTTATTATCGTTTAACAAGCAGTGTACCTACTCGGTAATCCGTCGGCGCAGCAAGCGTACGTGTTGAACGACAGATAGGAAGACAAGCACGTATATTTCTAGCGGCACGCGCACAGGCTATTCCCCTTTCGCTTCCTTTTCAGATCGTCCCATGCCCCGGCTTAAGCGCCAATTCACAGTCGCCCCTGGCTTGATTCACACGGACGCCTCCGCATTCACGTACTCACGCATCGAAAATCCCGAAATCGAGGCTGTCGCGCGCGTGATTATCGTGGCGGTTATATCCGACTATTTAACCGTTTTAAATCGACCGGGCGATCGATAATCGAGACGGCGCGACGCGAGCACGATGCACCGGCTGCAAACAAACAGGCAGACAAAGGGAGGCTCCGGGCGTGTGTTTGCTTCGGCGAAACGAAAGCAGCCAACGGGCTAACGAAGCGCGATTACATAATTAATGAGACTCCTGGCGAACGGGAACGGAAGCCGGGAATGGTTTCTTTCGAAAACAGTTCTCTGTCAGGGAAGTTTCGTCTTGGTGAATTTCCAGGCTCCACCGCACGGCGGAATAACCGAAGGAAATTATTCCGACGTTAAATACGAGCATTCTCGATAACCGTTGCCCGATAGAATCGCTTTCCTGTCGCAGGGTCAGTTTAAAAGTGGTTAATAGAATACGCGGGGCCGGTCTGTTCGTGACACCGCACGGCCCGGCGAAATTAACCTTAATAAGCCTCTAACCTCGTCATCGTTTCGCTGTAGATAAACCGATTATTAGCGGCACGAGCAGGCTCGTGACATCGGCTTCGAACCTGACCCTGTATGCACACATCTCGCAGCCCTGATCGCTGTCGCGTCACGTTTTACCACGCGTCTCCGATAATCGCGGCACCTCGCCCCACTCCTACCGCTACCCCCACCACTGCGCCTCTGTCAATGGCAACCTGTTAATCAATCTCGCCAGATCGCTTGGAACCTCCGTCGGTGACGGAGTGACTCCGGCTCGATTGCCTCTAACATTCCGTTCCGTTTTCACGAGTCGAACTCGATTTTTCTGACTCCGATATTATATTCTGTTATTAGAGGGAGCCTGTAATAAAAATTCGCCTTTATGAATGGCGATTCGACGCGGGAATTAGCGAGACTCGTCCGGCTTAAATTGCCGTTGTTTATTCTGCGGGAACGACACACGTAGCCCGGTTATTCAGCGGCAAATGAATTTCTGTAATCCGCCCCTTTCATGGTCTCGCAGGCCGGATATTACGGCTCGCACTGTCGCCACTCTAATCTGCTATTCTTCCTAGAGTGGACCTGCGAAATGTCTCTCGCTGACGGCACACTTCCTTTTTATTGCGTCCCAAAAAGGCCCTGTCTCTACAAAGAGCGATACGTGCGTGTGCGTGTAATTCGTTCTTACCTTTCTCTTTTCGCGGAAGCTTTAATTGCCGGTCACGATTTCGTTTGTCGCGTCCCTCTTTGCAATTTCGGTCGCTGACTGGCGGCGGCGCGCGCAGCGGGGGTCACGTGACGGTGGAAGAACGCCGACAGGAAGAGAGGACGCGTTTTTCTCGCGAGTCTCGACTGGGTCCAAGGAACCAGCTCGGTATCGTCGAATCGATAACCGGCATCGCGATAAACACTGGGCTCCTATCGGTGTCGGTGAACGTGCCAGAAGCACGCAAGCTTTCAACGCGCGTACGACGGGGCAAATTGAAATTAAGACTGCCATTTTTCAAGTCGGCACGAACGCCGAGCGACGGCTCGCGTCTATGCCCCAACGGCGCCACGGGAAATGAGTGCTTGTCTCCTTCGTTTTTCCGCGAGGTATTTGTAAAATATGTAACGAGTACTTCTCACGTATTTCTTGTATTACAGTAGAGATATTTAGTATTTAATATTCCATTTCCGTTACTTGGTAATCAACATATTAGATTGAGTACTGATATTTGATATTTAACAGTTAACGCTTAATATTTAGGCGTACGTATTAGGTACTTGAGTATTGATATATGATATATTGCATTTAAGCACTAATATTTGATGTTTGGTATTTGAATACCCGTAATCGATTTTTCGTACTTGATGTTTAGTACCTGATAATTGATATTTGGAAATTAATTTTCTGATAAAGATATCTATATTTGATATTTGAATACTGGTTTTCAACATTTCATACTTGGTATTTAATATTTAGGTACAGGTATTCTATATTTATTAATTGATGATAGGTCGTATTTGATATTTGATTATAAGTATTTAGTACTTGGGCATTATTTTCTGTGACCTAATATTTGATATTTGGTGCAGGAATAAGAATGCCCGTACCTGATATTTAACACTTCATGTTTTACATCTGATAATCGGTATTTAAGAACTAATTTTTCGCGTAAAAATATTTATACTTGATATTTGAATACTGGTATTTGACATTCTAAATTTGGTATTTAATATTTAGGTATAGGTATTCTATATTTATTAGTTAATGGTACGTGGTATTCGATATTTGATTATAGGTATTTAGTATTTGGGCATTATTTTTTGCGTTTGTTTCCTGATATTTGATATTTGGTACACGAATACCCGTACTTGATATTTAACAGTTGATAATTAACATCTGGTAATTGGCATTTCAGAATTAATTTTTCGCGTGAAGATATTTATATTATATTTGAATACTGGTATTTGATATTTTATACTTGATATTTAATATCTAGATATAGGTACTCGTTACTTGAATACTGGCAGACAGCACTGGTTTGTATCTGAATATTTTGTATTTCATATTTAATGTTTAAATACAAGTATTCGATACCTTCAGGGTATTAGTTTTTCCATTCAAGTACTGACATTTGAATACCAACATATGATATTCCATACTTGATAATCAATATTTACGTATAAACATTTGTCACATAAGTACTGGTATTTATCACTCAGAAGTTGATAGTTTATGTGCATATAAGTATTCGATACTCATACATATATACATAATACATATTTACATTCAAACATATACCACTTTATACTTGAATACCGGTATTTAGTACTGCATATTTGGTACTCAATATCACGATGTCGATATTTAGTACTTTTATGTAATCTTTCGACAATTAATCTTAAATATTGTAATAATATTTGGTCCCCGAGTACCGGTACTCAGCGTTTGATACCCGATTCTTAATACCGTTACCGAAATAAACACGTTAATTTCCGACACATCAGACCGACTTCCTCCCTGCGTCATATATCGTTGTAAATTTCATAGTCGATAACATCGAACGAGGGTATCGATAATAACAGTTGCCACGAATCGTGCTCGATAAACTGTCTTACTATTTGCCTTGAAATAGCCGCCTTGGCGACGCCACTGATCGATACGTATAATGCACGCCGCGCGCCAAACCGATAAATTTATAAAAGGTAAAAATTCCGTTCGTCCGAGGTGAAACACGAACAGGTTCAACTATTCGTTCGATTACAAGAACCGGCAACATTCGAACAATCGTGATCGACGAAAGCCCGCGTTCGTTAGCGCGAACAATAGCCACTCCCACGTTTCGACCACGGATTAAATCGACCAATCCGACGGTCGAAGTTTCCTTACTAGCGATACCAGCACTCGGGATACTTCCGAGAAATTTCCAACCGTTCCATCGTCACGTGACCGATGCTATCTTCGAGCAGGAAGCGCTGCACAATAGCTTCTGATTAGAGGCCTGACTCCGGTATGCACTTACGAGTCGAAACTGTGCAAAAATCGCACGAATACCGGGACGCAGCGCTGATGGTTCAGTCGCGCTGCGTGCAGAGGGCGACACGGTCGACCGGCAGAAAGGCTCTCTCGGTGGCAAACGGACACGTGCACGTCGATTAGCTTTACGCGTGAGCCGACGAAATAAACCGCGACGAAAGAGGCTTAATCGCACGGAAACGTGACCTTGGCTGGGGAAAAATGACTCGCGGGAAATTCAAATCTCACGAGCAGACGGAGTCTATCTGGCTTAGGGATTAGCTGGCGCCGTGTCGAATTCGTTGTCAGTCCTTACACGGTGATTATACGAGTTCGCGTGAGTCGTTGGATTTTCAATGGCAGAGTCGATGTACGTGCGAAGAGGCCTGATGTAATGATTTATTATTGGGATATAACGTTAGTTCTGAATTTTAGATTTCTAATTTCAAGAGTCATAGTTCGTTGACAGTATCTTTTAGGTTTCATATCCGGTACATTTATTCGAATTTATTGTTTTCTACAAATATCATTGTATCAAATACGATAGTAACGAATTTATTTAAAAATAAAATATAATTTTTAAAGTAAAAATTTAAACACTCAACAGATGATAAGAATATAAATTATCGGATTGGTCAAAGATACATAAAATATGCGAGGACACGTAAAAACGTTTTATAAAATATTTATTAAAATCTTGCTAACAAACGATTTTTATTTTGACCGTATATAATTGGAATATGAAAAATTAATATTGTAATGCAAATTTATTATTTACCTTTTATTACTCACAATTTTTATTAATAAAATAAAAATTCCACATACTAACGAAAATCGAAACATTTGAGTAAGGTTTTAAACTAAAATTTCTTTAAATAAAACTTCGATATGATCAATTTAATTTTCATCAAAAAAAAAAAAAAAAATTCTCATTAGAAATAATTGGTTGAATTATTATTTTAAAATATACATATCGTTTTGGAATTAAAAATTCAAAAAAATTCATATATATCGTTTTGGAATTAAAAATTCAAAAAAATTCATATATATCGTTTTGGAATTAAAAATTCAAAAAAATTCATATATGTCGTTTTGGAATAAAAAATGCAAAAAAATTCATATATATCGTTTTGGAATGAAAAATTCAAAAAGATTCATACGTATCGCTTTGGAATTGAAAATTCAAAAAAATTCACATTTGAATTTTTATCGAAACACGGATAAAATCGACGAATCGAAAGGAAAAAAAAAATTTGTCATTGGGAATTCGAATAAAAAATTATGCGATAAATCGCGTGTGATTTGAAAAATATTGGCGCCCCGATTTCAAAAGCAAATGGTGAAATTATTTGTTCCCGTGTGGTGGTTTCTTTCGAACATTGGGAGCGTTAGAATCGGCTGGTTTGGATCGGGAATTGGATTAATTCCAGGACGCAAAAAGGGGGTGAACACCCGATTCGCGGTCGGGCTTTTCATCCGCGCGCTGTTTCCTGGAAAATCCGGAGCACCGGGTCAACGGCGGACGCAGAGAAAGGAGCCAGGACCCGAGGTTCCCGTGGAAAAGAAACGAGGCGTTGGTCCGTGAAGGCGAATCGGGGAATCGAATCGTCGGGCCCGTGTCGGAAAAGTCATTATCGGCTTTTAATCAAGCCTACGCTGCCTTTTCTACAACCAGTCTATCCCTTCCCTCCATTCTTTCATCGTTTTCAGCGCCCTCTCTGATCCAGATGCGTTTCGCCCGTGCCCGCTTAATGGACACGTAATCCTATTTTGCGTTTTGCCAGGTGAACCGACAGTGCTATGCACGTCGATGTGAAAGGAGGAATGATACTGTAGCTTAATAGTGCCTTTGGATTTTCCCGCCTTTTGTGTATCGCTAATCCGGCGATAGATCGTATCGATTTAGGATTTCGTGTTGCTTTTGGAGGTTAGGTTTGCAAAATTGAGTGAAGAGTCATTCTGATCGAGTATTTTAAAATAATTTTTGCGGTTGTTGAAAACACTGTGAGTCTTTCTAGTTATTTTAACAGGGAATTAAAAAGTTAGGTTAGGAGAAATATAAATGTTTTAATAATTTTTTAATATGCACGTCGATGTGAAAAGAAGGAATGATACTGTATCTCAATAGTGCCTTTGGATTTTCCCGCCTTTTGTGTATCGCTAATCCGGCGATAGATCGTATCGATTTAGGATTTCGTGTTGCTTTTGGAGGTTAGGTTTGCAAAATTGAGTGAAGAGTCATTCTGATCGGCTATTTTAAAATACTTTTTGCGGTTGTTGAAAACATTGTGAGTCTTTCTAGTTATTTTAACAGGGAATTAAAAAGTTATGTTAGGGGAAATATAAATGTTTTAATAATTTTTAATTTTTTAATAATTTTTTAATATGCATGTTGATATAAAAAGAAGGAATGATACTGTAGCTTAATAGTGCCTTTGGATTTTTCCGCCTTTTGTATATTGCCAATTCGGCGATAGATCGTATCGATTTAGGATTTCGTGTTGCTTTTGGAGGTTAGGTTTGCAAAATTGAGTGAAGAGTCATTCTGATCGGGCATTTTAAAATAATTTTTGCGGTTGTTGAAAACACTGTGCGACTTCCTAGTTATTTTAACAGGGAAGTAAAAAGTTAGGTTAGGGGAAATCTGAATTTTTTAATAATTAAATCTATAAATATATAGATATAAAAAAGATGAACGATGCTATAGCTTAATAGTGCTTTTGAATTTCCCACCTTTTGTATACACGAAGTGATTAAGTATCTCTAGTAACACCTTTGGTGGTTAGGTTTGGAAAATTTTATAAAAAATTAATCTAATTAATTTTTATGATTTAAACCAAATTCAAATTTTGCGGAAGCTAATTTTGTCAAGGTATTTCAAAACAATCTAATAGTTCTTCTACTTCTGAAAATCATCCTAATAGAATATTAAATAAGTATTTTTTACAATCAAATTTAATTTGAACTATATTGTTTTTCATAAATAGCGACAAAAAATAAAAATTTCGATAAAATGTATACTAATAAAATATTCAATAATACTTCTTCTAATACCTAAATTAACACTTATGTTAATAATAGGATACCCTATTAAAAAAAAAATATTTTATTAAAACCCAACTCATTATGTGCTATAGATAAAATTTATATTGTTATTAGAAAATTACAAAAATTAAATGACAAATTAAATTTTACCTTCGTTCAATATACGAGTGCCGTGATAGGTAAATAAAATAATTACACGAAGCTCAACGAATACAATTATAGACGACCAATAAAAGTATTATTTCAGTGTATCAAGGTGTATAAAACGAATACAAATTAATATTTATATAATAATAACAATTTAAATTTTTCTGCATAAATCTTTACACGTTCGCCTTGTTTCCTCGATTTTTTCCCTCGCTCTAAACATAATTTTAATCATGTGGTTATCACCAGAGAGGTTAAAATATCGGCACGAATTATTGCAACAAAATCGAGAGAAAAAATAATTCAAAACCCG